>NC_064616.1:799950268-800251518 GCF_023898315.1 Schistocerca nitens | reverse complement strand
GGAGAAAACAATGTGTACAAGAAACTTCAGAAGAAACTGAATAGGGAAATTTTAGGAGTAGGTTGTCCAGCTCATATTGTGCATAATGCAATTCATACTGGTGCAGATGTCCTCTCTTATGATATTGAGAACATTATCATAAAGGTTTTTAATTATTTCTCCATATATACTGTTCGTGTAGCATCACTAAAAGAATTTTCAGAATTTGTTGATGTGACACATAAGGACCTACTTAGACATGTAACAACCAGGTGGCTCGCCATGTTTCCTGCTATAGAGAGGTTCATCCACATGTTTAAGGCACTTAAGTTGTGGTGTCACCGCCAGACACCACACTTGCTAGGTGGTAGCTTAAATCGGCCGCGGTCCATTAGTACTTGTCGGACCCGCATGTCGCCACTGTCAGGATCGCAGACCGAGCGCCACCACAAGGCAGGTCTCGAGAGACTGACTAGCACTCGCCCCAGTTGTACGACGACTTTGCTAGCGACTACACTGACGAAGCCTTTCTCTCATTTGCCGAGAGACCGTTAGAATAGCTTTCAGCTAAGTCCATGGCTACGACCTAGCAAGGCGCCATTTGTACCATTGCATGTACCTCAAGATAGAGTCTCACTTGTATCATCCAGAATGCTGTATACCAAAGGACAATATAAAAGTTAAGTGTTCTAGTAGCTACGTTCTTTTCTTTATCACATTCATTACGAATCCTGTTCCAGACTTAACGCCAGATGGCGTGAGTTGACGCGTGCCCTTTCGGCTACTTCACTGTGGACTGGCTGCCTTAACAGTCCACTACATTGGCGACGAGTCTCAAAAGGGACTTTAGCGTTCGTATTGTATTAATTTGCTTGTGTCATGGCTTCGCCACATTCTCCAGATGTACTGTCCGAATTTTATCGCTTGCAGAATCAGCAGACGCAGGCGTTATTGGATGCCCTTGGACAGCTCGTCCAGGATCAACGTGCGCTGCAAACCGATGCGGCCGCCACCGCTTCATCGCTACCGCAGCTACAAAACGCAGTTGCACCACCGTTTCGTCCGTTTAAGGCGGACGAAGAGTCTTGGACGGAATGGTCCCGACAATTTGGATTTCATCTCGCCGCCTACAGAATTCAAGGTAATGAGCGGCAGCCGTTTTTGCTTTTGTGTGTAGGTGTGTCCACCTACCGTGTGATAGTGAACTTGTTTCCCCGGCGCGACGTAGCAACTCTGTCATACGAAGAAATTTTGTCTGCTTTAGATGCCTATTTCAAAGAAACAGTAAATGTCGTTGCGAAAAGGTATACGTTCTTTCGTACAAAACGTACGGCCGGTCAGACTAATAGGGAGTGGGTTGCAACTTTGCAAGGACTTACTAGGGATTGTGCATTTGAATGTGACTGTGGCCTCCCTTATTCAGATAATATGGTGCGTGATGCAATAGTACAGAACGTTTCTGATGTTCGCATATGGGAACAGATTTTGAAACTAGTTAATCCCTCCCTTCAACAAGTGATAGACATATTGGATAGGCAAGACACACTTGACTTTGCTCAGGAATCATTTGAAACTTCGCCAGCAGTGTGTCGCATTAACCGGCCTGCCGCGCACGCTGCGCGGAACTGTAAACAGCCTTCGCGCACGTCCGCATCGGCACGTGTCCCGCGAAAGCAATCAAATGCAGTGAAATCATGCCCGCGGTGTGCAACTAGACATTCGCGTGACAATTGCCCGTCACGCCAAGCTATTTGCTTTTTCTGTAACAAGAAAGGACGTGTTCAAAGTGTTTGCCAGAAAACGCTCAGATCAGACCAGCGCAACCATTGCAGGCCCGTTGCTTCGCGCCGGAATCGCACCACGGACACTCGGGCTCGGGAACCTTCGCCCATGGACATTCATGTCGTTACTGCCACTCCGCCCAGTGTTCCTCTCGCTAATAGTGACTGTGTTCGTCCCACAAAAAGTGTGCGTCGCCGTCGACGGACGTCCCGTCACGTCGCGCGTGATTCTGTTCCAGTGTCTGTTCAAGTTGCACAAAACAGTCGCTCTTGTCGTCAGCAGGACAATAAACTTTTTGTAGATTTGGACTTTGCCGGACGAGTGATACCGTTCCAGCTCGATACCGGAGCTGCAGTTTCATTGCTCAATCACGCCACGTACAAACAACTGGGCGCACCTCCGTTGCGTGCCGCAAATGTTCAGCTCAATAGTTATTCCGGACAAGCTATCCCTGTATTTGGACAGTGCACTCTTCTTGCCACATACAAGGGACAAACAAAACTTGTCTTTTTACGTTCTTTGTTCTTCTTCGGCAGTGAACTTGTTTGGTTTAGATTTATTTCAGTTGTTTAACTTGTCTATAGTCAATCAGGTCCCATCAGTGAACCAGACTGTGCCTTCAGACAGTGTTTCTCGTTTATGTGCGGACTTTGCAGACATTTTTGCACCGGGCCTTGGTTGCGCTAAGAACTATGAAGCACATTTAGAACTGAAAGTCAACGCGCAACCGAAATTTTGCAGAGCGCGCAATGTTCCCCACGCATTGCGTGATGAGGTCGCAAAAGCATTCGATTCTTCCGAACTTGCTTGCATGTTCATTGATTTGGAAACCGATGATGTGGTCGAATCGTTTCCGATTGATTTTCGTCGTGTCACTACAGCCACAGCTGCTGACCCTGTCCTTGCTACTGTTTTGCGTTTTGTTGCTACGAAATGACCCTTGTCAAAGTCACGGATCGAGGATCCGTTGGTTCGCCGATTTTTTGCTCACAAGGAGAGACTGTTTGTACGACGTGGTGTTTTGTTGTTGCGTTCTGATAATGACCAGTCCAGAGTCGTGGTCCCACGTTCGTTACAGTCCTCTGTCTTACGGCTTCTTCACCAAGGACATTGGGGTACAGTGCGCACGAAACAACTTGCTCGTCAGCGCTGTACTTGGTTCGGAATCGATGCTGCGATTACGAATATGTGCTCTTCTTGCATGGCGTGTGCCAAACAACAATCCGCCCCACTGCGGAAATTCTTTGCATGGCCAAAAGCCACTTCCCCTTGGCAACGCTTACATATAGATTTTGCTGGTCCATTCTGGAATGCTCGATGGTTGGTTGTTGTCGATTCTTTCAGTAATTTTCCTTTTGTTGTCCAGATGTCTTCCACGACGTCTTCTGCCACCATACAAGCGTTATCCGCTCTTTTTTGCGTTGAAGGTATTCGGCAGACTATTGTTTCCGACAATGGCCCACAATTCATGTCTGCCGAATTTCAGTCATTCTGCAAGGCCAATGGTATTCAACATCTGACATCCGCGCCGTTTTCGCCTCAGTCGAACAGTGCCGCTGAACGATTGGTCCGGACTTTCAAGTCACAGATGTTGAAATTGAAAGAGTCGCATTCTCGGGAGGACGCGTTATTGCTCTTTTTGTCCTCGTATCGCTCTCAACCCCGCGATGGTCGCTCGCCGGCTGAGTTGCTCCACGGTCGTCCTCATCGAACCTTGATGTCTTTGCTGCATCCGCCGCATCCAGTTCCTGTGCAGTGGCAGACTCCTGCTTTTGCTCCTGGCGACGTTGTGTTTTATCGCAACTATCAAGGTTCACGGCGTTGGCTCGCAGGGCGCATTCTTCGCTGCCTCGGCCGCGCGATGTATTTGGTTTTGGGGGCCTCTGGTGAGGTGCGTCGGCATCTCAATCAGCTGCGCCTCTGTCGTCGCCTGGGTTCTGCCGCTCCCCGTCTGCTTTCAGCGATGGTGCCGTCCGGTCAGCGACCTGGGGACCCATCTACTGGCTCGCCTCTTCCCCAGGTGTTACCGACGATGCCTTCCCTATTGCCTGATGGCGACATGCCGCCGCCGCTGCCGCCGCCGCCTGTTCTCCCGCCGGCGCTGCCCGCAGTGGAAGCTACGCTGCTGCCGCCAAGCGCCTCCCTGGGTCACGCGCCGCCGTTCGCTTCCCGTGACCAGCTGTCCTCCGCCATGGAACTCTTGCCCGCTCCGGCCCAGATGTCGTCATCGCGCGTCGGATCCCCCGACGCCATGGAGGTCGACCCTTCGGCCCCTCCTGTCTCATTACGGGCGCGTACACCGCATGTTGACGTGCACCCTGGACTAGGTTTTCAGGCGTTTCCTAGCTCCCCTTGGACCGAATGGCAGGGTGCGGGTGGCACAGCCTCGCCTGTTGTTAGGCTCCCCACCTCATCGCCTACGTCAACATGGGGTCCTCCCCACGGTGGGCGGAAGCCTTATCACACGACCGTCCGCCGATTTGCGGGGGAGGAATGTGGTGTCACCGCCAGACACCACACTTGCTAGGTGGTAGCTTAAATTGGCCGCTGTCCATTAGTACTTGTCGGACCCGCATGTCGCCACTGTCAGGATCGCAGACCGAGCGCCACCACAAGGCAGGTCTCGAGAGACTGACTAGCACTCGCCCCAGTTGTACGACGACTTTGCTAGCGACTACACTGACGAAGCCTTTCTCTCATTTGCCGAGAGACCGTTAGAATAGCCTTCAGCTAAGTCCATGGCTACGACCTAGCAAGGCGCCATTTGTACCATTGCATGTACCTCAAGATAGAGTCTCACTTGTATCATCCAGAATGCTGTATACCAAAGGACAATATAAAAGTTAAGTGTTCTAGTAGCTACGTTCTTTTCTTTATCACATTCATTACGAATCCTGTTCCAGACTTAACGCCAGATGGCGTGAGTTGACGCGTGCCCTTTCGGCTACTTCACTGTGGACTGGCTGCCTTAACAGTCCACTACATAAGTCTTACTTTCTTTCACTTGATACATGTCCTTCCCTTCTCAAGAAATTCTTTTCTGATTCTGTTGGTGAAATGTATCTGCTCTTCTTGTAGGCACAAATGAATCCTTTCCAGAGGGCAGTTAGCAGCATTGAGAGGGAAGACATATCAGTGAATGAGGTAAGACTGGAGCTAGAAAATAAACTGCAAATTTTAGGAGAGAGAAAAGTGTGTTTTCGTTACGTCTAAAGTTAAAGAATTAAAGTCTGACCTCACACAATATCCGTAGTCTACATTTCTAGGGGAAGTCTCTCTTTTCTATCAAACTGTTATTCATTACTTGATAAAATGGAGTAAGCCCTTGTCTGATATTAAACATTTTGACTTGATTTTGCTAAAGACTGTACCTTCATGGGAACATGTTGAAAAGACATTCAAGTGGATGCATGAAACCACAAGCTGTAAATTGAATGAGTCCCTTCTCTTTGACCAAGTACTGAAATTAAAGTGTGTTTTGGGGGAGGTCAAAGATGAAAGTTTTGAGAATATGATGTCACATAAGAAATGGGTGTTCTTCATTCATAATTGTATTTCTAGTGAGCAGTATTCAGAGTTGCTGAAAATTGCGGAATTATATTTCTCCATTCCCAGTCATAACGCCAATGTAGAGAGAGTCTTTTCCCTCATGAGTTCTCAGTGGACAGAAGAAAGGAATAGGTTAACAGTAAAATCAGTTAATGCAATGATGCAAATACAGTACAATATGAAAAATGTAAGTTGCAATGAATTTCATAAACTGATTGAGAATCAGATTAAGTTCCTTTCATCTATTCAAGTTTCTGAGAAATATGATTGGTATAAGAAAAGCTCAAATGATGACAACAGAACTTCGTGTACTGAATAATGTAATGCATATTCTTATTTTTTGTAATAAATGCTTTCTTAATGAAGCAGTCCTTCCTAAACTCTGGATCATTAAGTAAATGCACATTTCCCTTAGCTTATGGGCATGAGGACTCCTTATTCCTCTTATTTCCTTCGATCGGCTACGGTGACCGTAAGTTTTGTCCTGGTTTTGGATTCCGAGATTATGGCAACCCTACCCACAACCCTCTGGTCGACAGTCCATGATGATGGGAAATTCAGAATATCATGAGAAATTGAAATTAGCCCAATTGTGCTAAGTATAAAATTAGGCTTTTCATCCCACCCCTCTGACATAACAGTGGAAGTACACTACTTGTGCTAAGTATGAAGTGGTGGGAAATTCAAAAGAAATACATGATGGGTAGTGTCTTATTGAGGGGAAATTAAACAAATCCGAGACGGCGGAACTCTGTCACTCATGCTAACTATAGAATCCAATACAGCAGAAATGGGGATACTAGGACAGCCTTCATGGCTACCAAGTGACTTGAGGAGCATCATTTCAAAATTTATTAAATGCAGTTGAGGTTAAAATATAGTTTGATTGTTTCCACCCCAATTGTGGCATGCTCCTTAATGCTATTGATTTGGATAGGTTTATTTCATATTCTTTACCATAGTAATTTACTGTTGAAAAACATGAATGGGATCAGATTGTATTATGTACACCACAATTGATGGTTCAAAACATGTTATGTGCAAGACATGTTTCCCATCCAGCATTGTTAGCCCACTCTTTTGCTTGCTGTTTCCACTACTTTCATCTTACAGCTCACAGTGTGGTGTTGATTACATGACTGTGCACTTTTGATCACCATTGAGGGCTGTTTACTCATGGGAGAGTGATCAAAAGGAGGTAGGACGAGAATTAGAGCTGTGAAAACTATGAGACAGCATGAAAAGGAAGCTCAGTAGGTAATAACCCCTCATGTATTTCGCGGATGATCATTTTCAGTGAAGTTCATAAAGTTGGTGCATTGATGAGTCATTTGTGTGGGAAAGATGGCATAAACATGCGTTTTTATACTTTGAGCTGTACTAACTGCAGTTACAATGTGACAAGACATATTTTGTTTTAGGTACTTTAACTGAGATCCACATTCAAATAATTTTGAGCTGCTTTGTAATCACAGAGAAGACAGAGTCAAGTGTGACACATTTACAGCCTACCGAACAAAGTGTAACAAGATCACAGACTCAGTTATATGAAGAAAACCACAAAGAACTGGAAAGCAATATACAGGAAAGCACAGTTGAAATTCCATTGGTAAACCAAGAAAACTACTGGGCGCTAAGAAACTGGATGTTGATTAACTGTTGAAAACAAGGCTTGGAGACAATTGGAAATGAGACTGATAGTTTGGAGTTTTATGTTTTGGCACTAGATGTCGATGAGGTATCAGCTGAAACTGGTACTCCGACTCATCAGGACCACGACTGTGATCATTTGTATAAGGAAGAAGGGCTAAGTACAAGACTGTAACACTTCCATCTACCATCAACATGTTGACAACTTTATTTTCTTACATGATGGGCTGTGTCCAACAATAAAATAAAAAAAATTGAAATCAATGTTTCAAATCATGTTATGTGAAAACATAATTGGGCCAAGACATATTTTGTTAATTGAATTGGTTAAAAACATATTAAGTGCAACTTATAAATTAAAATGACACCTTCATGCAGTGGAAAGTTATATCAGTCATGACTCATTCTGCAACTTCATCTAAGGACTAGGTACTGTCATCAAGAATTTTGACATATTTCATTTGGTTAGGAAGAGAAACGTTTCTGTTTTGCTTCCTGTGCAGTGATGATCAGTGCACTTGATATGTTTTTAACAATGCTCCTAAATTGCACTGAGTAACGAATCCAAGATAGCCACTTGTCCTCTTGGTCTCACTGTGCATAGTTGCTAGATAACTTTAGCTAAGTTTAGAATCCAAATGGCCACTTCTATTAAATATAATGTCCATGATGGCCATTTGTCATAAGTTTAAAATTGTGATGTCACAGCAAACTGTGACAGGCAGCATAGTTGTCAGATTTAGGCCACTAGTCCTAAATGTGGAGGATGTCCAGGAAGTATGGATAGTATTAAAGTTCTATAGAACATACTAAATTTATTGAAAATGTATTTTTTTTGTAGAAACACATTAAGTAACTTCTTCCGTTTATGTATGAAAAATTATATCCTCCATAAGACCACCCAAGACTGCACAGCAACAAGCAATGTATTCATTGAAGTTCTTGATGACACATTCACAAACATCTGCTGGGATGCCACTAATAAACCTTTTAATTTCATCTTCCAATTGGTGTATTATTTGTGATTTGTTCACTTACACTTTTGATTTCACAAATCTCCACAAAAAAAGTCACAAGGTGTAAGATTGCATGATATGGCAGGCCATTCCTGGTTGCTATGCAAAGAGAGAATTTTTTGAGGAAACTTTTCATTCAGCAGAGCAATCGATTCACATGATGGGTGACATGTCACACCATCTTGTTGAAACCAAAAATCGTCATTTTCATCAATAACAGGGAAAAACTAATCAGAAAGCATGTTTCAGTAATGGTTGCAGTTCACAGTGACAGCAGCTCCATCACCATTTTCAAAAACTACGGGCCGATCACTCCTCCTGCCCAGAACCCACACCACACAGTCATGCGTTATGAATGCATCTCATCCTCCACAGTCACTCGTGGATTTTCATTACCCCAAATTCTGCATCTCTTCTTACTGACGTACCCACTGAGGTGGAAGAGGGCCTCATCTGAGAAAATTATTCTTTTTGTCAAGGTCTCATTCTTCGTTTGTAAAGCCGAGACCTATTGAGCAAACTGCTGCCTCTTTCCATGATCTGCAGGCTTCAACTCTTGTGTAAGCTGAATCTTGTATGCATCCATTTTTAGATCTTTTGAAAGGATTTCATGCAGTGAACTAGGTGATAAACTCAATTGTTGAGGTTGTCGGTGAACCAATTTTCTGCAGCTTATGGTCACATTGTCATGCATGACAGCAATGTTTTCTTGTGTTTGAACAGAGTGCAGTCATCCTGTTTTCTTAATGTTTGAAACAGAACCTGTGGTCTCAAACTTCTGAATCAACTTCTGAACTGATGATTTTGTTGTAGCAGCATTACATCTGAGTGACACATGCAATTCATGAACGGTTGCCATGAGACTTTCACTGTTTTTGTAATAACTTTTTATCACTTGGATACATTGCTCCATGACAGAAATGAACTTCAAACGACAATGCTCACTACACAAAAGCTATTAGGGTACTAATGGGAATTATTTCAGATAACAAACATGAAAAAAATATGGCTGCCAACCATCATATGACAAAATGGCACAAAATTCACATTCGTTCTTACTTACCGGACACCTTATAGAATCGAAGCTGGCAAACCTAGTCCACTTGTCCTGCTGGTTTTTCCCCCACACTTCTGATGTCCCAGTGGAAGTAGATCCCCTGTGCTTAATTTATAATTGTGGGGAAATCCAAAAACTCCACTGTATTTCCACTAGCTAGACTATGTTAAGTCTAAAAATGGCAGTAGCATAGTTGCCTAAGTTTAAAATGGCATCACATTACACATTAACTTACAGTGGGATACTATAGCAATAGCTGCATCAGAATTTCATTTGTGGAATTTCATACCACCACCACTAGGATACAACCAATACATTTATTTATTTGGTTCAACAATCTGAAAGTGTCACAGAGGGTCAGTAATCCCTCACACCAAAAGCCAAGACCTCAGTCTGCACACTGTCATTACACCAGTTCTCTGGTCACAGCTGCTCTCACCCCTAAGCTGAACAAGTTTGTTCTTGGGTATGAAAGGAGGGTTCATTCATTTAAAGAAATGTGTCAGAATTTTATTTGTTTAAAACAATCATGAATTGACACGCTAGACAGAGCAGTGCTAGGTCTGGTGGTGCAGAGACATGAGTTCCATGCCTGCAGTCACACCTCGCCATACTGCATTGTTCAGCACACTCCCATATCCATCAGTCAACTGACAGCTCAAGACTCAATGCTAGGCCAACACAAACGTGCTCCACTACCAACAGGGCTTGCCACCAGCACATGCACAAGATGATGTCACAAAGTGACAACTTTCTAATCGTATTCCAAGTGGGAGAAGGCAGGCACCTTGTCTAATGTCAGGAGACATGCTCTGTCATCTACCCACCACAGAAGGTGCTCTCTAAATTTAGATTTAAGCGCTGGTTTTAGACACATTTCTAAAGGTACCTAAGCGATTTTGCACTTAACCTTGCTCTAATTTTAGATCTGGACTCCAGTGGACAAAGACAGCATGCAGCTTCTTGTGACGGTGGATTGCAATGTCCCATTGATGTTTCTGTAATGTTTTTGGGATGTAATTATGGACTCTTAGATGTCTGGAATGTGATGCTCTGCTGTTTCCAGTGCCAGGAATACAAAATAACTCACTTTCACCTACACTGTTCGTAGAATGGATTTTCTGTATAGAACTTCATACAGAATACTCGCAGACTTTTAGAGAATGAAATTCCAATACAGTAAACTCATAGGAACTGCAATGGTCACACACATTTTTAATGTATGAGAGTATTATTCCTTAAATAACACTGATTTTTGCTATACGGAGGCTTTGATGAAATAGAAATTTGTCAGTAGTTATATTCAAGGAACCTTGTAGGTGGACAATGTGGGTAGTAGCATAAGCAAAGAGAGTGATCTAGTATTTGTTGACAGTGTACACAAGTAGTAAGGCACTGTAGGTTCTGGGCCAAACCGCTGACCAGTACTGGTCAGCACATTTTTTTCCAATGTCATAATACAACTGAGACAATTGTGCTTGTTATATTTCACTGACAGCAGCATCAGAACTTCCTTATCTCCCAGGAAATACTGAGAACCACATGCCAAGGCTAAGAATGACAGATGACAGAGGAGGGAGGAGGGGAAAGCCCTCTATACCCCCACCTCCTATGCCACTGCTATTTGTTTGAAGCACCCCCCTCCCCCCTACTATGAGTGCCCCTTCTCTGAAACCAGTGAGTTACAAACTGTGCTCTGCACACCTGCAGCATTTTTTTTTATAATGATGTTGTGTGCATGCCAACATTTTTTGGTCAGACTGAAGCGCCATCAGCAGCAGCAGCAATTAGCTGGGATGAAGAAGAAGACTGTCTGTATGTATTGTGTCAGTACATCTCCAATTATAAATATTGTGTGTGTATGTCATTATTTTTGTTATTACATTGTTTTTTAAATCATTGTTACAAATGCAGATCAGTAGCTACAGCCCACTGTATGCCCGGCATTGTTAGACTGTACCACAGTATGATCAAAACAGCTGCAATGAGTGCCTGGTCCAGTGCTGAATGAGGACACTCAAATGTTTCCACAGTCACAGCCCACAGGATGTCTTCTTGACATTTTGGACCTGGTGCCATCTGACTATGCTGTAGCACAACCACAACAGCCAAGTCCCACAAGGGTATTGCTATTCCTAACATGGGCAACACAATTTTCAGTGGTTCTAACTGTGTAAATGTGTGTTTGGCACCTGGCAGTGACTTTGAAGTAGTAATAGAGGTAGAAGAGGCACAATGTACTAGTGCTAAAGCGCAGTATTCATGGTATGAGTAGGACTTTCTATGCAGTATGATGGAATATACAGGCAGAAAGATGACAGTCAATTATGACGCATCTCACACCCCTATTGACATTCACATGTTTAGTCATAAAGTTATATAGTACATATGTATGGTGTGTCAGTGCTAAAATTAACCTCATGGGATGTGAATATATAATATGTAAAACATCCAAGTGTTTTTCAGCTGAAAACCTGTATTATGGATTATCAACTGCCACAGATAGATTGAGTCATTGATGTCCATATGTGAGAACAGTATACTATTAAGTTATTGAGTGTTTGCACAACAATGAAGTGGAGCAATACACGAGTGCCTGTATTCCCCCCATACCAAAGTGTGTAAATGTTGAGCCTGTAACTACAAAATCAGTGGAGGCTGAATTTATTGAAAGAATGCTCACGTATGTAATCACACCTATAGGCTTGAATACGATTCAAGCTGAATTCAAAGCCTATAAAAACAATTAATTGGATATTTCTATAAAGCTGAATGATTGTGCAGACATAAAAAATGTTCTATGAAGATGAAATCAAAGATGAAATCATTGGACTGAAGGCTAAAATCCATGGTGAGGCTACAGCTGCTAATAGGGGATATGTACTTGAAGCAGACCTGGAATATCCCACCAATTTCCATGACAAGCACAGTGACTTGCTGTCATGTTTGGAGCACCAAATCCACGAAATGGTTCTGTCACCAAGGTGACAACGCTGGAGAATAAGCAGATACATGTTCTACACTGTAGAAACGTTCAGCAGTCTCTGAAATTGAGGATGCGACTTTTTAGAATCACCCATAGTATTTGTGTTCGTAGATTTTCCCGGCGAATGAGATGCTTGAAGGTCTCTCGTGCATGCAGCCGGGTTGACTGGTCATTGTAGAACGAATTTTCGGCAGCATAACGTGCCATCATCATCAGGTTACTCCTGTTGACTGACGTCCTAGGCCGGTGGGTGGTGTGGTATACGAGGGCAGTTCAATAAGTAATGCAACACATTTTTTTTCTGAAACAGGGGTTGTTTTATTCAGCATTGAAATACACCAGGTTATTCCCCAATCTTTTAGCTACACAACACTATTTTTCAACGTAATCTCCATTCAATGCTACGGCCTTACGCCACCTTGAAATGAGGGCCTGTATGCCTGCACGGTACCATTCCACTGGTCGATGTCGGAGCCAACGTCGTACTGCATCAATAACTTCTTCATCATCCGCGTAGTGCCTCCCACGGATTGCGTCCTTCATTGGGCCAAACATATGGAAATCGGACGGGGCGAGATCGGGGCTGTAGGGTGCATGAGGAAGAACAGTCCACTGAAGTTTTGTGAGCTCCTCTCGGGTGCGAAGACTTGTGTGATGTCTTGTGTTGTCATGAAGAAGGAGAAGTTCGTTCTGATTTTTGTGCCTACGAACATGCTGAAGTCGTTTCTTCAATTTCTGAAGAGTAGCACAATACACTTCAGAGTTGATCGTTTGACCATGGGGAAGGACATCGAACAGAATAACCCCTCCAGCGTCCCAGAAGACTGTAACCATGACTATACTGGCTGAGGGTATGGCTTTAAACTTTTTCTTGGTAAGGGAGTGGGTGTGGCGCCACTCCATTGATTGCTGTTTTGTTTCAGGTTCGAAGTGATGAACCCATGTTTCATCGCCTGTAACAATCTTTGACAAGAAATTGTCACCCTCAGCCACATGACGAGCAAGCAATTCCGCACAGATGGTTCTCCTTTGCTCTTTATGGTGTTCGGTTAGACAACGAGGGAACCAGCGGGAACAAACCTTTGAATATCCCAACTGGTAAACAATTGTGACAGCACTACCAACAGAGATGTCAAGTTGAGCACTGAGTTGTTTGATGGTGATCCGTCGATCATCTCGAATGAGTGTGTTCGCACGCTCCGCCATTGCAGGAGTCACAGCTGTGCACGGCCGGCCCGCACGCGGGAGATCAGATAGTCTTGCTTGACCTTGCGGCGATGATGACACACGCTTTGCCCAACGACTCACCGTGCTTTTGTCCACTGCCAGATCACCGTAGACATTCTGCAAGCGCCTATGAATATCTGAGATGCCCTGGTTTTCCGCCAAAAGAAACTCGATCACTGCCCGTTGTTTGCAATGCACATCCGTTACAGACGCCATTTTAACAGCTCCGTACAGCGCTGCCACCTGTCGGAAGTCAATGAAACTATACGAGACGAAGCGGGAATGTTTGAAAATATTCCACAAGAAATTTCCGGTTTTTTCAACCAAAATTGGCCGAGAAAAAAAATGTGTTGCATTACTTATTGAACTGCCCTCGTATATACTTGTCGCCTCTCCCCTCCACTGACTCCGCGTTCTGCAGGAGCAGCGGAAAGTTCTAGGGGACTGATAACCTCAGATGTTAAGTCCCATAGTGCTCAGAGCCATTTGAATCATATCACCATAACACTCTCGAATGTATCGGGCGTGTATCTGCCATTCACTTCACTGATAAGGAGAGTGCTAATGTCCTCAGCATGCATGCATCTAGAGACATTGTGTATGACGCGGCACTAATTGTGAAATCTGGAGACCGAAGAAGCAGCTCATTTCGAAATAGATGGTGGATGTGATGCTATGGATATAATTCGTTTGTTGGGGTGGTAATCATTAAAGGTGTTGGTGGAAAGTTTCAATCTCTGACTTTATCCTACGTATGCGAGAATACTTTGTGATTCCCATCTACGTAGAGGGAGATGGCAAATCGTAATAAAATCTTACCGAATTTATAAAGTGTTTCGGCTAAGGAACGCAGTTTTTGTACCTCCTCTCTGCTGATGGCTGTTTCCTACACTAAGGAACAGTATTTGAGTCATGTGTTGTAGGCAGCGTAACAGGGCACTCCACACGACAGAAAAAAATTCTTACGTTTGCCTTCACTTAAACCATTTGTGAGAAATGCCATTGTCTCATCATCAAGAAGTGGTGACGTTGGGCTTGGAACCAATTTGTCTACACCTGAAAAACGAGCATGCTTACCAGTAACATCGTCATCGGCTTATGCAGATAGATGATTAGACTGAAATGAGAAGGAACTCTTCAACACTGATCGTTTATGTTTCAGAACTGATTGTTTATATACAGGTGACGTGCGCGTCTGCATGTAGTTATACGTGTACCGAGAGAGAGGGCATTCGTTGGGCAGATTCACATGAATCTAGCACAGTGCGGACATTTGTGCTTTCACCGCACATGTAGCACTCGTCAGCACATATCGCTACGATCGTGCTCTTTGTGAGAGTATGATTTAGATGTAGTTCACACATGCACATACATGAAATCCAACATCTCTGCAAGTATTGGGGTCTGGTTCTATAGGCGCATTTACGCTACTGGCCATTAAAATTGCTACACCAAGGAGAAATGTAGATGATAAACGGGTATTCATTGAACAAATATTTTATACTAGAACTGACATGTGATTACATTTTCACGCAATTTGGGTGCATAGATCCTGAGAAATCAGTACCCACAACAACCACCTCTGGCCGTAATAACGGCCTTGATACGCCTGGGCATTGAGTCAAACAGAGCTTGGATGGCGTGTACAGGTACAGCTGCCCATGCAGCTTCAACACGATACCACAGTTCATCAAGAGTAGTGACTGGCGTATTGTGATGAGCCAGTTGCTCGGCCACCACTGACCGGAAGTTTTCAGTTGGTGAGAGATCTGGAGAATGTGCTGGCCAGGGCAGCAGTCGAACATTTTCTGTATCCAGAAAGGCCCGTACAGGACCTGCAACATCCGGTCGTGCATTATCCTGCTGAAATGTAGGGTTTTGCAGGGATCGAATGAAAGGCAGAGCCACGGGTCGTAACACATCTGAAATGTAACGTCCACTGTTCAAAGTGCCATCAATGCGAACAAGAGGTGACCGAGACGTGTAACCAGTGGCATCCCATACCATCACGCCAGGTGATACGCCAGTATGGCGATGACGAATACACGCTTCCAATGTGCATTCACCGTGATGTCACCAAACACGGATGCGACAATCTTGATGCTGTAAGCAGAACGTGGATTCATCCGAAAAAATGACGTTTTGCCATTCGTGCACCCAGGTTCGATGTTGAGTACACCATCGTAGGCGCTCCTGTCTGTGATGCAGCGTCAACGGTAACCGCAGCCATGGTGTTCGAGCTGATAGTCCGTGCTGCTGCAAACGTCGTCGAACTGTTCTTGCAGATGGTTGTTGTCTTGCATGCCTCCCCATCTGTTGACTCAGGGATCGAGACGTCGCTGCACGATCCATTACAGCCATGCAGATAAGATGTCTGTCATCTCGACTGCTAGTGATACGAGGCCGTCGGGATCCAGCACGGCGTTCTGTATTACCCTCCTGAACCCACCGATTCCATATTCTGCTAACAGTCATTGGATCGCGACCAATGCGAGCAGCAATGTAGCGATAAGATGAACGGCAATCGCGATAGGCTTCAGTCCGACCTTTATCAAAGTCGGAAACGTGATGGTACGCATTTCTCCTCCTTACACGAGGCATCACAACAATGTTTCACCAGGCAACGCCGGTCAACTGCTATTTGTGTATGAGAAATCGGTTGGAAACTTTCCTCATGTCAGCACATTGTAGGTGTAGCCACCGGCGCCAACCTTGTGTGAATGCTCTGAAAAGCTAATCATTTGTATATCACAGCATCTTCTTCCTGTGGGTTAAATTTCGCGTCTTTAGCACGTCATCTTCGTGGTGTAGCAATTTTAATGGCCAGTAGTGTATTACACTTGTAATCTGATGCACTGGAGTATGGCACTATGCTCGTGTGCGCAGTGCAGTGATAATGTTCCGTAACCTAACCAAGGTCACGTTGTCTGTCTATGCCTGCTGGCACGACGTCTCCTGCTTACCAGCCATATCTGTAGCTCTTCGGATTCTTCTTTTTGACAAGGAACGCAGCAGAAATGATAAGTTAAACACGGTGAATTGAATAACTGTACGTACGTTTCCTGATACGTTCACAAACCCATGTTGCCCATATGTCTTGTTCATCTGCTTCAAGGGAGGATATCCTTCTGTTTCCGGATTCTGGATAGACGCACATTTTTGGATATTTCGAAACTAAGATATCTTTTTACGACCTTTGATGTGAATTATGCTGTCTCTATGATCATACTTTTGGAGGAAACTATATCTTCATATGCCATACCTTCATCTTTTTAGCAATTTGTGTGGTACAATCGAGTTAATCACGCTGCCGATTTTCGACTTTTAGCCCAACAGCACTGAGCTAAACGGGTTGCGTGAAACAATTATTGTGGAATACCTCATTACTACTTGTCCGGCGTCGGAGAATGCAAGGAACGCTGCATCTTCAAGTACAAATCGTCCACACTCGTCTTAAAGCCTTTTGTTTCTATGATGATCTTTGCTCTTTGGGGCATAGTTATATAAAGCATCACATGTTGTCTAATGCTTCTATATTCATACTAAACGTTATACATCTACTGATAAACAAAGTAAGAGCCTACGGAATATCAGACCAGCTGTGTGGCTGGATTGAAGAATTTTTAGCAAACAGAACACAGCATGTTGTTCTCAATGGAGAGACGTCTACAGACGTTAAAGTAACCTCTGGCGTGCCACAGGGGAGTGTTATGGGACCATTGCTTTTCACAATATATATAAATGACCTAGTAGATAGTGTTGGAAGTTCCATGCGGCTTTTCGTGGATGATGCTGTACTATACAGAGAAGTTACAGAATTAGAAAACTGCAGCGAAATGCAGGAAGATCTGCAGCGGATAGGCACTTGGTGCAGGTAGTGGCAACTGACCCTTAACATAGACAAGTGTAATGTATTGCGAATACATAGAAAGAAGGATCCTTTATTGTATGATTATATGATAGTGGAACAAACACTCGCCGGCCAGAGTGGCCGAGCGGTTCTAGGCGCTACAGTCTGGAACCGCGCGACCGCTACGGTCGCAGGTTAGAATCCCGCCTCAGGCATGGATGTGTG
Organism: Schistocerca nitens; assembly: GCF_023898315.1. Lineage (NCBI taxonomy): Eukaryota > Metazoa > Arthropoda > Insecta > Orthoptera > Acrididae > Schistocerca > Schistocerca nitens. Next base: position 800,234,197 of record NC_064616.1, on the reverse strand, counting down.
TGATCTCCTTAGGTTAATTAGATTTAAGTAGTTCTAAGTTCTAGGGGACTGATGACCTCAGAAGTTAAGCCCCATAGTGCTTAGAGCCAGAGCCGGAACAAACACTGGTATCAGTCACTTCTGTAAAATATCTGGGAGTATGCATAAAGAACGATTTGAAGTGGAATGATCATATAAAATTAGTTGTTGGTAAGGCGGGTGCCAGATTGAGATTCATTGGGAGGGTCCTTAGAAAATGTAGTCCATCGATAAAGGAGGTGGCTTACAAGACATTTGATCGACCTATACTTGAGTATTGTTCATCAGTGTGGGATCCGTACCAGGTCGGGTTGACAGAGGGGATAAATAAGATCCAAAGAAGAGCGGCACGTTTCGTCACAGGGTTATTTGGTAAGCGTGATAGTAAGCGTGTTAGCGTTACGGAGATGTTTAGCAAACTCAGGTGGCAGACTCTGCAAGAGAGGCTCTCTGCATCGCGGTGTAGCTTGCTGTCCAGGTTTCGAGAGGGTGCGTTTCTGGATGAGGTATCGAGTATATTGCTTCCCCCTACTTATACCTCTCTAGGAGATCACGAACGTAAAATTAGAGAGATTCGAGCGCGCACGGAGGTTTTCCGGCAGTCGTTCTTCCCGCGAACCATACGCGACTGGAACAGGAAAGGGAGGTGATGGCGGTGGCACGTAAAGTGCCCTCCGCCACACACCGTTGGGTGGCTTGCGGAGTATAAATGTATATGTAGATGTAGATTTAGATGCGAGTACTTTAAAGCATGGTCATGTAGTATTAATGCATATACTGCAGTGCCAGCAGGAAAGTTATTGTGGTGTGCATACTGTAAGACCTTCGGTACACACACCATCAGATTATTTGACTTGTCGCTCTGACGAAGTAGGCGAGTGTCAGCAATATGTCTCGTGGTCTTATCGTGGCGAGTTTATCTTCTGCCATTAGGTCAGACGATAGAAATGCCACTTGCACGCTTAGAGTAGCAGATTGACGGTGACCAACTTTAAACAGAACTTGATTAATTTTCACACACATTTATTAAAATAATAAAAAGCATAGAAATTACTCAACTTGATTCTGGATGCTGTTTACAATTGCCAATCTGAAGTTCCTTTGGTCTTGGTACGTTAATCTTATTCTCACATATCTCTGATACTTGACAAAGTGTCTATACATTTATCTTCATGGCTACGTACAGGAATATGATAATCTTACTAGGCGCAGACTGAAACTTGAGTACAGACTGATGCAGACTAAGGCAGACTGGTACAGACTGGTGCAGGCACTGCAGACTGACCAATCGGAGGTCTGTACACTCGTTATAATACCTCGCGCGTTTATGTATCACTGCGCGAGTGTGATCCGCGAGGAGAAAAGGTATACGTTAGCAGCAATCTCATTGGCTGCGTTACATATTAATACGCGGATCGGCGGAAGCAGAATTTGGTCCGTCTCTAAGACAGCGCCATCTCGTAGTGCGGAGACGGACGAGCGCTGGGCCTGCGCTGTTGCACTTAGCGAGGCGCGCTCTAGTGGGAAAGTTGTGTATGCGCTGACTAGGCAGAACTATGTATACAACAGTTATGCGATGATTTGAATTCATTACATACATCCAGAATTCCATGCTTCACAGCCTCAGTTGCTTTCAACAATGTGTCATCATTATGGGTGACAATTTATTAAATTTCTGTGGGCTAAACGGGCATTCGAAACCATCATCAGTGTTGTAATATGATGTGTAAAATCAGGCATACATGTCATACAATAGACCCCATGCATTTCTGTGCCAGTCGAGCTGTATATTATCATGTGGAAAAAACTGTGAGTTTAGGTAAACTATAGCACTAGCTAGTTTACAGTTTTCAAATAGGCTATAAACTTTTCAAGATCCTCTTTCTGTCTGTTCGTAGCACCACAATAATAAAGCGAGACATTTCTACCTGAAGAGAAATCAGTCCCAGGAGTCCATGATGATTGTGGAAGGATCAGATATTTAAATACCTCCCATGAAGAGAAAGTTAAGGGTAGTTGCAATCGTGAATTCAGAACATGTAAAAGTTTCAGATTCTCTTCGTCTAACAGAGGTAGGTGCTGTACTATCCATATAAATTTATCCAGCACAATTTCATGGTCTTCTTTTCCTTGTTCCAGAATGTGCTAGTTATTATCTGTAGCACATCGAAAGAATCAGCCCTTTCTTAGCTTTCATATTTATACTATTGCTGTCTTCAAAGCATGCCATTACATTACCAATTTGAGTGGAATTCACACACTAAAGGAGTTATCTATCGATTCGTATATGAACCATCCTGCGTTTTTTTAGGGCATTCAGATCCGATATCGATCCAGAGACATATGTCCTGAGCGTCAATGTGAACCCAACGATGCTGGTGTGGTCGATTTCAACCCCATTAAGTTCGTATCTTATTTCTTGAAACAGAAAGGCGAACACATTACGTGTAAGGCGTGATGTTACTGAGTTCACCAAAGTCTTCTTTAGTCCTAAATATCCCCTTTAAACATAGGAAGCTCTTGCTTGGATATGTCAATCCATAGTGATGCTGAATAATTCATATCTCGTCATTATTACTAAACGCTGCTGAAGCAAACTCTTTGTGGGAATAATGTTCCTGGCTAATGATACGATCGTCATACTGAAATGAAGTTTTAAATTGAGTGACGTCCTTGTGAGGTTTCAGTCCATTGTATTTAAGAAACTCGTAATTTTCGCGTGTTGTCGCGTTCTGCTTCCGCTGAAGGAGTGATCTTCTGGTGGTTTGGTGTGCCGTATTTATACTTAACAGCCATAATTCTGCTTTAGATGAAAACGTGTTATAATTTAGTCACGGTGAAAATCGACTATATCCGCGTTTTAATTTATGATATTCACCTCGAGATGGTGTAATGTCTGAACACTCACAGGTAGATAAAATTGGTTACTGGGAACCTCCGCAATTTTATAACCAGGGCTCCCTGTAGAAAAAAGTGCATTGTACTATGGACTAATCTGTCGTTAAGGTACGAATCTGTCGTGATATTACACTCTATACGAATCATACGGATGGCGCTATGTCCACCGGCTGATTCGACTCGCAAGTTTTATCAGTACTATGGACCATCACTTGTCTCTTCGAGACACCAAGTAGCGATCCTGTTGAACCTTTGTGACTTAAGTCTATGGTCTCTTCTGTTGTTTTTTATCTCTGTTTTCAAACGTATTAACGGTTGCATGTAACTAAAATCCTTTTACAAATCAGTTTGCATACGCATTTAAATCGTCAGTGTTGTAGGAGCCACTCCATAGATGCAGTTTAGTGCATTAGGTATGCTAATGTATGTTTCCAGACCGACCAGTTCTATACTGCATTCCACCTTCCTCAGATCTGTTGGAGGAAAGTAGTTCGCTTTTAATGTAGGCGAACGTTCTTTTAGAGTTAGAGTGGAAGACATCGTATCTCGACCTCAAATGATGTAGTGACGTGCTTACAGCTGGTTTCTATGCAGTTGGTAGGAGAAGCTGTAGGCAGAAATGTCAGCGGAAGTGTGAGCCGAAGTCTTGGTAGCGTCGAAAATTGTACAACGCCTGGTTTTTGTCAGTGAAGTAACGGCACAGTTCTTCAGGTGGTCTTAAATAGCCGAATGAGCCAAAGCAATAGACGGTACTCCACCTACAACCCAATGAGCTCCATATCTCCCCCCCCCCCCCCCAACATCTAAATTTACAATCGCACATTCTTATGATTTCCAAATCGTCTCTGGCAACATATCCCACAGAAACACCCTGCGAAATCTCGGGATTTTGAGCTTTCAGATGAGTTTAAGCAATTTTATGCTTGTAAGCAGTCTGTCCTGTAATATCGCTACGTGCTTATTTTCTTTTTTGTTTATGTACAACCCGTGTATGGTTTTAAATATAGTTCTTTACTGACAGCGATGGCTTCTGTGGCCCTATTATGCGTTTTAATCTCTTGTAATTGCTTTCAGCATTTCGTGCATTCTTTATTGCTCGAGTTCTGGAAGTAGCTCCCCTGGTTAACGAGCCAGTGGTTGATAGCCCAACAAATGCAGGAATCAGAAACGGAATTATTCCGCCAGATGTCTTCAGTATTAGCAGGACAGGACCCCGAGCACCACTGATTGGATGTAATTTTTTTAAGTCTCCCATAGGTTTTTTCTTGTTCTTTAGTGTGCAACGAGCTGCATTCATTATCTACTTGAAGGTTATTCCAGCATCCAATTAAATTTGACATGCATTGCTTTATTAGTCATGAATGTGACAATACGTTGCCCCATACCAGTCTTCTGTCGCCGACATTTCTGTCTGGCCTTATGATATAATATTTGGTCTGCAATGCGACCATCTCCATTTTTAGCTTGAGCAATATCATGCTCATTGCATGTGCCATCTAGGATATTCATTCTATTATCTCCATGGGCAAGGTGTTGTTTCAATTTCTTTCCAGGCCCACAAAAATTGTATCCACGGACATGAAGTTCGAATGGTAGATTCTCAAGAATACTGCCTCTGCCTCTGTTGATATGTTTTCTAGCACTCATGTCATGCTACTGCATGGTTTGAGGTCTGCATGTCCAAGCATATAGCAAATTGCGCGCGTTCTCCCAACTGTTGTGCTTTGATGAGAAGCCGAGCCATTCCACTAACGCCTTGTTCCATAGACGTCTTATGACCTGCTTTATGAGGTTCGGAGCGATTCTGTAATTCCTCTATGTAAAAGCTCGCTGCAATTTCTTCACCATCACAGTCTTTTGTGATGTATTCGTATGTTCTCAGGAAACTATAAACATCTCAGTTGACCAGATCGATAGGTAAGACTTCTCAGATGCAGCCCTTTATTTCGAAATATGTACCAAGTCACCTATGTTGAACTTCTGCTGGCATGGATCCAACCTCTTAATACAGTTGTACACTTTATTTAGAAGTCCATTATCACAGATATCAATAGGCTTCTTCTTAACTGTATGCAAATTAGTGCAATTATGCTCGACAATGATCTGTGGTAGGATTTTTTGCCATTTGTAAATCCCTTGAAGATTATATTGCTTCCACATCCAGTTTTTGATCATCTTGTTCAGCTGTTCAGAAATACTAGCTTTCAAAGAGGAGAATGTTGAGTAGTGATTTATCCCATATCATTCCATTACCACTTTGAAATCCCTGTTGTAAAATTCATCTCCACGGTAAGACTGAAGGTTTTTGGGGCACCGATTCGTTCCAGTCTTCAGAAATTGTTCAAATATCTAAAACCTCTTTCCCCATCTTTACCTTCAGATGTAGAGACCAAGCGAATTTCGAATATGTATCTATGGCCATTAGAAAGTACTTGAACCGTTATTCGGCTTGAGTTGTCTCACGTATCTACAAGGTCAGCCCTCAATAAATCATCTAATCCTCGTATTATCACGTTCTGCGCGGAAATGTTCTGTGTGCAGGCCTCTTAAGCTCATGAGAAACCATCTCGATAATTGGTCAATGATACGTCTTTCTCGCAGCTCAGATGTGATTGATATATGATTGATATCATTTCGTTTGTTTGACCTTTATTCCCTGTAACAGCTGATGCTGTAAGTAGTTGTAATCAATGTATGACTTAATTTGGGTCATTATAATATATATATATATATATATATATATATATATATATATATATATATATATATATATATATATATATTTTCACCGTGACGCAAATAAAGTCATACTTTTATGACAACTACTTACAGCATCAGCTGTATATATGTGTATATCGAGTGATCAAAAAGTCAGTATAAATTTGAAAACTGAATAAATCACGGAGTAATGTACGAGAGGTACAAATTGACACACATGCCTGGAATAACATTGGGTTTTATTAGAACCAAAAAAATACAAACGTTTAAAAAATGTCCAACAATTGGTGCTTCATCTGATCAGAATAGCAATAATTAGCATAACAAAGTAAGACAAAGCAAAGATGATGTTCTTTACAGGAAATGCTCAATATGTCCACCATCATTCCTCAACAATAGCTGTAGTCGAGGAATAATGTTGTGAACAGCACTGGAAAGCATGTCCGGAGTTATGGTAAGGCATAGGCGTCGAATGTAGTCCTTCAGCATCCCTAGAGATGTCGGTCGATCACGATACACTTGCGACTTCAGGTAACCCCAAAGCCAATAATCGCCCGGGCTGAGGTCTGGGGACCTGGGAGGCCAAGCATGACAAAAGTGGCGGCTGAGCACACGATCATCACCAAACGGCACTAGCAAGAGATCTTTCACGCGTCTAGCAATATGGGGTGGAGCGCCATCCTGCATAAACATCTTACGTTCCAGCAGGTGTTTATCAGCTAGGCTGGGGATGATGCGATTCTGTAACATATCGATGTACCTCTCACCCGTCACGGTAGCAGTTATAAAACCGGAATCACGCAATTCCTCGAAGAAAAAAGGCTCGATAACGGTAGATGTGGTAAATCCAACCCATACCGTGACTTTCTCGTCGTGCAATGGAGTTTCTACGACAGTTCTAGGATTTTCGGTAGCCCAAATTCTGCAGTTGTAGGCGTTGACAGACCCTCGAAGCGTGAAATGAGCTTCGTCGGTCCATAACACGTTACTCAACCAATCGTCATCTTCCGCCATCTTTTGAAACGCCCACACCGCAAATGCCCTCCGCTTCACTAAATCGCCAGGTAACAGTTCATGATGTCGATGGATTTTGTACGGATAGCATCGGAGGGTACGCCTAAGTGCCAACCAAACAGTAGTGTATGGAATGCCGGTGAGACGTGCGACTACACGAGCGCTGACTTCCCCGTGCATAGACGAACTCGCTACAGTCTCCATTTCTTCCTGAACTGTCTCAGCAGCATTACGCCTTGTGCTCGGTCGGCCACTTTGGGGTCTATCGTCTAAACAACCCGTGGCTTCGAACTTCGAAATCATTCTCGCCACAGCTGCATTTTGTCAACGGACCTTTACCCGTTTGAATCCCCTTCCTATGGCGATAGGATCGTAACGCTGAACTAGCACATTCCCCATTCTGATAATACAGCTTCACTAAAAGCGCATTTTCAGGTAACGTCAACATGCTGCGACTGCTCTCTCTCTCTTTTTTTCTTTATTGTATTTCAATTCCCCATCGGGACGGGCTGGCAGCAGCATATGCGCTGCTCTTCAGCCTGATTCTCTCTCTCATTACAGCTCCTTTTATACACGATTGTCATGCGCAGTCACTGACGTTTTGCTGTCCAGCGCCATCTGTCGGACATTTTGTGAACTTATTTTTTTTTTGTTATAATAAAACCCCATGTCATTCCAAGCATGTGTGTCAATTTTTACCTCTCTATCTACATCATTACATGATTTATTAAGTTTTCAAATTTATACTGACTGCACTTCAACCCCTTTCCACGTGCTACGAGCAGTTGCTAACAGTGGTTTACAGTAGTTACATTCTTGTATTTATGGTATTGTGTCTATTTGAGGCTTCCATTCATCCTTTTGAGGTTCTATCTGACCATACACTTTTATCATTTTTACGGTGTACTTTTTTATGTTCGAAGTTTTTAAGAATATTAGGTCTAATAAACCAGAAGTTCTCTCAAATTCCTTATCCCCAGCTTGTATTGCATTCTTAGTTTAACATATTGGGTGCTTACCTATCATACATGGCTTCATCTTGCCAACACCACATGTTGCGTGCAACTCAACATTACTATAATGGTTAATGAAGTCAGTAATAGCATTTACTTCCTCCTCCTCCTCATTATCATCATCATCTTCTTCTTCTTTTCTGCCTCCATATGTGATACTAGTGGGAGAGAGCGGACAGACCATTGCAGCAGCGCCATATGTTGGTGGTGGAATGATTATTCGCTGAAATGTAGTGGGTATTCGACTACCGTCTCCGGCTGGACACCCGAGAATCCTTCAAACAGCATATACGCCGGGAAAGCCTCAGATCACCCGTTACGAACCTCTACGGGGAGGATATGTACCATCTGATGAAGAAACTGGATAAGCTTCGAAATCAGAAAGGACATCTGCTAAGTTCTCTCGCCTTCTTGTTAAAGTGCAGGGACAAACACACCATACCTACTTTCCCCAAAGTCATGCATCATATAACACACCTGCAGCAAATCATATCAAGTGAAGAGCCACCTCGCCTCGGTCAGGGAAAGGATTCGCTACACCGACGGCAACTCGACCAGAACGCCAAGGAGCTGCTGCACCTTCGCCTACGATTATCCTTCGCGCTCCAAGAATACACCTGGAAATGGGTGGATGGTGCCACCTGGGCGCAAGCAGACTGGACACACGCGAAATCCACGGAGAAGCGGATCACTAAGTTTGCACGGCTACCTGGCAGACCACAAGGAGGAACAAGAGACCACACGGCGCATCGTGATCAATCTCATGAGGAAACAACTTGACGACACAGCTAGAGCCGTACTTGAAAAGGGGTTCAACTTTGCGCCAGCACTGCAACTCTCCCGTTCACTGAAATAATAACTTCAGTACAACAGGCAATCTGAGGGCTACCAGACGACAAGGCTGAAGAAATCAGGAGGGAAACGTACCGAATTCTTTTGAGAGCAACAGCGACCAGGTGCAATATCTGCGGAGCGGAAACAGCAGCACCACACAACCTCAGAGAAAATACAGAGATAGTCATTCTCCCCGCTGACAAGGGGAACACTACTGTCGTACTCGAGAGACGCGACTATGAACAGAAGATGCTGCAGTTACTAGACGACCCAGTGTGTCGGAAAATTAAAATGGATCAAACTAAGAAGATACAGCAGAATGCTGAAAAATGGCGTGCTCGAGGATAAGGACAAGAGACTTCGCCAGTACTTCGTGGTAGCACCGAGGTTACATGACCTTTCAAATATGCACAAAGATGGGATGCGACCGATAGTTAGCAACATACGGGCACCGACGTACCCCCTGGCACAGCATCTGGCGGGTCTGCTATGACGCTTCGTGGGCAAATGTGCGCACAACATCCAGAATTCGACGAACTTCATTGTCCGCCTAAAGGAGCTAACTTTACAAGAATCCGACATCAAGGTCAGCTTTGATGTCGTATCACTATTAACACGAGTTTCGGTGGAAGATTCTACCCACTTAATCAGAGAGAACTGACACAACTTTTCAGGCATGTGTTAACATCGATCTACTTCGTCTTAAACGGCCAATACTATGAGCAGACCGACAGAGTGGCCATGAGGAGCCTGTCTCTCTGGTGGTAGCCAACCTGTTCATGAGCAGTAGAGTTGGGGGTGCGGGGCATCAGGGCACTTTTGATATCAGACTGATATGCATATTAAACTGATTAATTAATTTCCCTTCCCCCCCCTCCTCCGACCACGCCCACCACCAACCCGACCACGCCTACCCCACCCATAGATGATAATATGTGTTTTTCCCAGCCTGCAGATGGGACCAAGCCCCTTCCCCACTGCCACCCCTCCCCAATCCTCACCTCCCCTATTGGCGGGAATTTAGAATTTTGGCGGAAATTCCAAATTTTGATGACGTATTTCTTTATCTCAGGTCTTGCCGACGTCCCCCCCCCCCCCACCCAATCCCCCCACCCGGGAATTGGCGGGAAATTAAAAATGGCGGTACCCTTTCCGGGACTCGAACCCAGCTCCTCCTGGCTGGAAGGCCCAAGTTCATCCCGATAACACAATTATACCACCAGATGCGCTTGGAATCGACGAGAAATTATAAATGGCGGTGCCCTTTCTGGGACTCGAACCCTGGTTCTACTGGATCAAAAGCCCAAGTGCAGCCCCCAACACAGAAACTGTCCACATACAGGAGAGGTAGGTTAGGTCAGTGTACTTTATTTATTTTGGTCGGGGAAATGAAGTAGAGATAGACCTTAATTACATAATTAATCGTAAATTACACAACTATGAGGGTTGGAGCTTAAATAGTGGCAACTATTTATTCACAACCGATACAAAAGAGTTACATGTTTGCATCTGTTACCGTCCTTCAGAGTAGTCACGAGCATTGTGTAGAACCCGTTGACAGTGATGTGGAGGGCACAGTATACCGTTAATAGAGCCTGTTTTGTTGATGATGCGAATGGAGCAGTCTACTGCCTGTCAAATCTCTGAAACAGTTCTGAAGCGAATGCCATGAAGTGGTTCCTTCATCTTCGGAATCAAATCAAAGTAACAAGGACTTAAGTCCGGGGAGTATGGTGGATGATACAGTATTTCCCAGTCCCATCGACCGAACAGAGCAGCCACAGCTTGCGCTGTATGCGCCTGCACATTGTCGTGCAAAATGATGGGTGGGTTGCGCACAAAGTGTCGCCGCTTCTTTCGCAAAGCTGGTCGCAGGCGATGCTCTGAAAACGAACAGTAATACTGTGCATTCACGGTCTGCCGTGGTGGAACTTAATGCGTTAGGATAACACCATCACAGTCGAACACGAGAATCACCATAACTTTAGACCGCTCCATTCGCACCATCAACAGAACAGGCTCTGCTAACGGTATACTACACCTTCCACATTGCTGGCAACGGGTTCTACACAACGCTGGTGACTGCTTTGAAGGACAGTAACCGGTGCAAACATGTAACTCTTTTGTATCGGTTGTGAATAAATAGTTGCCACTATTTAAGTTCCAACCCTCGTATATGCGTAGCGTTACACAAGGAAGGCCTAAAATCGCAATACAGCTCAAAAACTGACGATACCATACAACTGGCGTTATCCAGCTGGGAAAAAAATTCGCAATACCACTCAAAACTAATGACAGACACACCCAACTTTACCCTTCACCTACAAGGTGGCTGGAAAAAGGCACGGGTGCAAGGTACTATCTTTATTCTTTTTGGCTGGAAATATTTTCAATTGACGAGATGTTGGTGTTGGACGGAGAGGAGTTTAGAAAGTGTATTACCTGTAAACACACAACTGAGGACAGTAACTATTGTTAATATAATTGTGTAGGCTTCCGTGGCCAGAGTCAGTCGACATAGAAGTTTTCTGGGTATGGTATCTTTTTACTTTTTTCTTTATTGTCATTTTAACATCTTACATAAAAAGGTGGGCCGGCAGTGGCAATATTACGCCACTCTTCGGCCATAGACAGAACAAATCAAGGAAGACATAGAAACACAAAACGTAACGGTGGACAAAAACAGTAGACACATAAGCAAAAAACATGAAACCGTTCACAGGCGTAGAAAAATAAAAAACGGTCAGCACTGTACACGAACACTGATGATTGAGATGACATATGTGAACAATGGAGCGTGGGCGGTGAAAACACTGAAGCACTAACACGACAACACACACACATAACCGATGGCGATGATCTCCAGCACGCGAATGTTCACTTGACGTGTGCGAGTCCGGGGACCTGCCAAAAGGGGAAACGTGGGGGAGGAGAGAGAGGGGAGAGTGGAGATGCCAGTGGCAGAGGAGAGGGGGGAGGGAGGAAAGAAGGTACGGGGGGGGGGGTAGGGCAAGCCCAGGCGGAGGAGGGAGGAAAAAACACAGGATGTGGAAGAGGAGGATCAAAGTTGGTAGGAGGGGTAGATGGCGGGGATGAAGGCTTCATCAGGGAGGGGGAATTGGCGAAAGCCATCTTGGGCAAGGGTATGGAGAGTGGAGAGATGGCGAGCAGGTGGGACGTGGGAATACAGGTGCGGCAGTGGGCGGGGGTGGGAGAGAATGGCAGAGACAAGTGGGTGAGGGGGATCAAGTTTACGGGAGGTGTAGAGGATCCGTATCCATTCAAGGGAAAGGAGGAGGTGTGGGAATGGAATAAGGTCATACAGGATCCGCATGGGGGAGGGGAGACGGATGTGATAGGCGAGGCGGAGAGCATGGCATTCTAGGATTTGAAGGGATTTGTAAAACATAGGAGGGGCAGAGATCCAGGCGGGGTGGGCGTAGCAGAGGATAGGGCGGATGAGGGATTTATAGGTATGGAGGATGGTGGAGGGGTCCAGATCCCATGTGCGGCCAGAAAGGAGCTTGAGGAGACGGAGTCGGGAGCGTGCCTTGGCTTGGATTGTTCGGAGATGGGGGGTTCAGGAGAGGCGACGGTCAAGGGTGACGCCAAGGTACTTGAGGGTGGGGATGATGGCGATAGTATGGCCATAGATGGTGACATAGAAGTCAAGGAGACGGAAGGAAGGGGTCGTTTTGCCTACAATGATCGCCTGGGTCTTGGAAGGATTGACCTTGAGCAACCACTGGTTGCACCAAGTGGTGAACCGGTCAAGATGGGATTGGTGAATGTGGTGTCACCGCCAGACACCACACTTGCTAGGTGGTAGCTTTTAAATCGGCCGCGGTCCGGTAGTATACGTCGGACCCGCGTGTCGCCACTGTCAGTGATAGCAGACCGAGCGCCACCACACAGCAGGTCTAGAGAGACGTTCTGGCACTCGCCCCAGTTGTACAGCCGACTTAGCCAGAGATGGATCACTGACAAATACGCTCTCATTTGCCAAGACGATAGTTAGCATAGCCTTCAGCTACATTTGCTACGACCTAGCAAGGCACTGTATTCAATTGATATTGAGATTCTATTAATGTATCATCAAGAGCGATGTTCTACAAATGTGGATTAAAGTTAAGTATTCCAGAAGCTACGTACTTTTCTTTATAGCATTCATTACGTATCCTGTTTCAGACCTCACGCCAGCCTGCGTGAGTGTAAGCGCGTGCCTTTCGGCTTCCTCTCATTGTGTCTAGGCTGTCTTATCTAGACACAACAGTGAAGGTGTTGGGAGCGTTGCAGGGTGGGGGCGAGGGCGAGGAAGGCGGTGGGTACAGTACTTTTTTTGTGTATTGTCATTTTACACCTTACACAGGTGGGCTGGCAGCGGCAACATTACGCCGCTCTTCAGCCACAGGTAGTACAGGGAGAAAACAATGAAGACACAGAATTAACAGAACATAACGGTGGACAGAAACAGTAGACACAGTAATTCAAAAACACGAAGCCGTTCACACGCGAAGAAAAACAATATACTTTCAGCACTGTGCATGAACACTGATGATGGAAATGACACACGTTAATGATGGAGCGTGGGCGGCGAGAAACACTGAAGCACAAACACGACAGCACACACACCAAACCGATGGTGATGATCTCCAGCGCGCTAATGTGCACTTAACGTGTGTGAGTCCAGGGACCTGCCAAAAGGGGAAAAAGGTGGGGGAGGAGGGAGAGGGGAGAGCGGAGATGCCAGTGGCAGAGGGGATGGTGGGAGGAAAGAAGGTATGGGGACCAGGGGAAGTCTGGAGGGAGGAGGGGGAGGAAGGGAGGAGGGAGAGAAGGGAGAGAGGGTGCCCTGAGGAAAAAAAACATAGCAAGTGGAAGAGGAGGATCAAAGTTGCTAGGAGGGGTAAATGGAGGGGATGAGGGCATCATCAGGCATGGGCAGCTGGTGGAAGCCACCTTGGGAAAGGGTAAGGAGAGTGGAGAGATGGAGAGCAGGTGGGATGTGGGAATACAGGTGTGGCAGTGGACGGGGGTGGGAGAGGATGGGAGAGACAAGCGAGTGAGGGGGATCTAGTTTACGGGAGGTGTAGAGGATCCGTATCCATTTGAGGAAAAGGAGGTGGTGTGGAAACGGAATAAGGTCATACAGGATCTGCGTGGGGGAGGGGAGACGGATGCGATAGGCGAGGCGGAGAGCATAGCGTTCAAGGATCTGAAGGGATTTGTAAAAGGTAGGAGGGGCAGAGATCCAGGCAGGGTGGGCGTAGCAGAGGATAGGGCGGATGAGGGATTTATAGGTGTGGAGGACGGTGGAGGGGTCCAGACCCCATGTGCGGCCAGAAAGGAGCTTGAGGAGATGGAGTTGGGAGCGTGCCTTGGCTTGGATTGTCAGGAGATGAGGGGTCCAGGAGAGGCAACGGTCAAGGGAGACGCCAAGGTACTTAAGGGTGGGGGTGAGGGCGATAGGATGGCCATAGATGGTGACACAGAAGTCAAGGAGACGGAAGGAAGGGGTCGTTTTGCCTACAATGATCGCCTGGGTCTTGGAAGGATTGACCTTGAGCAACCACTGGTTGCACCAAGCGGTGAACCGGTCAAGATGGGATTGGAGAAGGTGTTGGGAGCGTTGCAGGGTGGGGGCGAGGGCGAGGAAGGCGGTGTCATCAGCTTACTGGAGATGGTGGATGGGGGGTGAAGGCGGCGGCATGTCCGCTGTATACAAAAGGTACAGAAGAGGGGAGAGGACGGAACCTTGGGGCACACCGGTGGAGGGGAAAAAGGTGTAGGAATCCGTTTTATGGTTGGTGATGTAGGTACGATGTTGGGAAAGAAACGACGTAGTTGATAGGAAGGGCGAAGGTTTGTAGCTTGAAGAGGAAACCGGAATTCGACACATGGTCATAGGCGTGTTCAAGGTCGAGGGAGAGGAAGATAGCGGAGCGACGGGAATTGAGCTGTTCGGAGAGGAGATGAGTGAGGTGAAGGAGAAGGTCATCGGTAGAGAAGGACGACCGAAAGCCACACTGGGTAACGGGAAGGAGGTGGTGCTGGCAGAGATGCTGGTGGATGCGTCGGGTAAGGATGGATTCCAGGACCTTGCTGAAGACCAACATAAGGCTGATGGGATGGTAGGAGACAGCGGACGGCGGTTTGTCGGGCTTAAGGAACATCAGGATAAGGGAGGTTTTCCACAGGTCGGGGTAGTAGTCGATGGACAGGACCACATTATAGAGCCTGGCCAGGGTGGAGAGGAAGGAGGCAGGAGCTTCACGAAGATGGCGATAGGTGACACAATCGTGACCAGGAGCGGTGTTGCGTTTCGTGCAGAGTGTAGTGATGATATCCTGAGTAGTGATGGGGGCATTGAGTTCGTTGTGTGCAATGTTGTCCAAGTACTGGAAACCAGGAGCGAGGGGAGGGACAGGTGTGTCAATTCAATCGCGGACAACTGGGAAGAGGGTTTAATCGAACTGGGGATCGTCTGGGATGGTAAAGACATCGGAGAGTGAGGAGGCAAAGTGATTGGCCTTGCTAAGGTTGTCAGGGAAGGGTTGGGTATCATGAAGGAGAGGGTAGTAGGGGGGGGGGGGTTAGATCCAGTAAGGCGGCGGAAGGCTGTCCAGTACTTGGACGAGTTGATAGGAAGTGTAGCATTAAGACGGGTGCATGTCTGTCGCCAGTCCCGGCGTTTCTTAGCCGCGAGCAAGTTCCTGATGTGTCGTAGTTGCCGGTGGCGTCGTAGTGTGTCCGGGTCACGTGTGTGAAGGAAGGCACGGTAGAGATGGCGGGATTCATGGAGAAGCAGGACGGCCTGTGGGGGTAAAGTAGAACGGTGGGGGGTGGATGGCGATGGAAGGGACGTGGGCCTCCACGGCCTCAGACAAGGTCTACAGGAGGATGGAGGCGGTATGGATAACATCATCAGGGCGGTGGTAGGTGAAGGGGTGGCTATCGACCTGGGTAGAGAGGGTATCCCGGTAGGCATTCCAGTCAGCACAGGAATAATCATGGACGTATTTCGGGGAAGGGTCGTTACGAGATCGGGACGGGGGCGACGACCGTCTGAAACGGTGAGGAGGACAGGGAGATGGTCACTACCAATGGGGTCCAGGACGTCCCCCGCTATGTGGCCAAGGATGCTAGGGGAGGAGAGGATGACATCAGGAGTGGAATTGGATTCAGGGTGGGTGTGCTGGGGAATAGGAACGAGGTCGCCTTGGAGGGAGGAGAGGAACCAATGCCACCGCTGTAACTGGGCGGCGGAGCGACTATGGATGTTGAGGTCGACGGTGATCACGTAGGAGGACAAGGTACGGTCAGTGTGGGAGAGGAAGTCAAAAGGAATAGGGGCATTAGAGCAGACATAGATGGTGGCGCAGGTGATGGTAAGACCAGAGAAGAAGAGACTAGGGATCAGGTGTTCTGTGGGATCGGGAAGGATAGGTTGGAGCCGCACAGGGATCTGGCGGTGGTGGCCAATGGCTACTCCGCCACGCGCTATCGGGAGTGGATTATCGGAGCGGTGAAGGAGGTAGGGCGAGGTGTGTAGGGTGTGTTGGGGCTCAAGAAAGGTTTCATTAAGGAGGAAGGCATCCATGCGGTGGGTTGTGAGGGTGTGCAGGAGGAGGTTCTTGTTCGCGGGAAGGGAACGGATGTTACTCGTATTAAACAAGATACGGTGCTGTCGCGCCATGAGAGGGATTTAGACGGGGGTGTCGAGACGGGAGAAGGTGAAATGGGCCGGGTTATGGGAGTAGGTGACATACATGTTGAGGTGGAAGATGAATCGGGCGGCGAGTGGGTACGGTATCGCGTCGTAGTCCATAAAACTACTGCTGGAGAAAACCAACGTTTCGGCTACGGTTACTGTGGCCTTCTTCTGGGTCTACTGCTGCATTCTAGCTATGCAGTGTTCCTTATATTTTGTTATTACTCTTCACTGCACATGCCATTATGTCATAATTTTCAAAAGATAGTTCATTTCATTGGTCACTTAAGGGGTATTACACGACGATCTACCGCGAAAGGTACTGGTCTAGCACGGCAGCCATCTAGCGATAGAAAAGGTGAAACTACGCAACTTACGTTAGCAGACACACTATCCGCGCGCCAGAATAGAGAGCAGTTCTAAACTGCCGTTAATCCGTGCTTATGCACTAGGCAGTGATAACTCGCACATGCGCAGGTGAACTGCAGTGGTTTCTGTTTGTTATTTCCTTATTGTTAGGTGGCTAGCGGCTAATTTCAGATTTTTGTGTTACGGATTTTTCCGAATTGTTTTCAGTAAATAGGTTTATAAACGCCGAAAATATTTTTTTTCGCAAGTAGCCTCTTTTATACTAGCTGTTTGTGAAAGCATTTTTTCTATTGATTGCTTCGTATTCCACAAATGAAGTGGTGCAGAGAGGTGTTAAGCATCTTAATTCAGGCGTATAGCGAGGAAAGGTGTATGTTTGACCCGTTGTATCATAATGAGGTACGTCGGCAATCGTTTCTTTCCGAGTAATATGCATATAACGTTACACGGCGATTTTCGATTTGTATCTTAATGCCTTACTTCCTAAGGTTCATGCTTGATTTGATTGCATCTCTCGCGTTATTTCAGCATGCCAGGAAAGAGAAAGTGGCAGTGCTAGGGGAGGAAGGGAAACGTAATCTTACTACCAGCCTGCAACACAACAGAGCTTTTACCAGTATTTTATTCGTAATCTGGACTGGTGTGATCACAAAACATTTGAACATATGATTTAATTCTTAATTTCGAGGATGTAAGACAGCCTCCTTCATGACTGTGTCGTACTTGTTACTTCCACCTTCTGTCAAAGACAGCAGCTTCTCGAAACAGGCCATGTCCATCCTCACGAAGTTTCGAAGTTCTTGCAGATCTTTGAACCTCAGTTCTTCATAAGCAGTGAATATAATCCCCTCCCTTCGTCCCTTCTTTTCAGCCAGGGTCGAACTCAACAAACTCAGGCTTTTCGTTTTCGTCGTCGTTCTCCCCTAATTTGAAGATTTACTGTCACTGCCAGGACAATCGTTCCATAAACAAATGTGTCCTCCATGTGCAAAATGCTGTATACGTACATTTAACCAAGCCCGACCGTCACTGGGTACGTTGATGATTACCGCATAATGTTTGACTGACACCACTCGGTTGAGATGGAGGGGGCCTTGGCGGAACACTGGATATCTGCTACTTGTTGCTGTGGAGCATGGGATTAAATGTAGAGGCCATCACCTCATACAGTTGTTTGGAAGCGTTCTCATGCAGCAGATTCGTCCTATTTCCATATGCTGCGTTGCCCTCCATAAATGGTTCAAATGGCTCTGAGCACTATGGGACTCAACATCTTAGGTCATAAGTCCCCTAGAACTTAGAACTACTTAAACCTAACTAACCTAAAGACACCACACACACCCATGCCCGAGGCAGGATTCGAACCTGCGACCGTAGCAGTCCCGCGGTTCCGGACTGCAGCGCCAGAACCGCACGGCCACCGCGGCCGGCTTGCCCTCCACATGTTCATTTTCATTTATTTTATTTTTTCACCAATAAGATAACAGTACCTCTTTTTATTTGTACTGTCTCGCTCGTGTTGTGAACAGCACCTTCCGGTGATGGGCAACACCGGAACAGTAATCATGTACATGATTGCAAAATAAAGGAGCAATACTTTTCGAAGTGGTATACTGACTCATCCGCTGCCCTGTCGATGGGGAAGACGAGATTAACTGTACAGGTCATCACCATCAAATAGCTATTGCAAGCGCTCTACAATACCGCAAACTCTTCCAATTTACAGGTGTTGCGATGTCTTCAACATTTTTGTCAATGAGAAACATCGCCTCGGTGTTTTATTTCTAACAGCCTGTGTTGTGCTAGCTGTATAGTTTATGCCATGCGATGTTCAGCTTTCTGTGAGAGCCAAATGATTGAAACATGTTAATGTCGGTTTACCAGCAGCTGACATAGACCTCTAAGTCATGGTAGAAAAAACGAAGTATATGGTGGTATACACTGATTGTATGTGTTACAACCGAAAAAAATCTATTAAACTGCCTATGAAGGAACAATACAGGAACCCTCTCTTGTGCCTGATAGTCTGTTGGATATGGTCCTCCTACAGTACAAGTGACGAAGCTTTACACCGGTCTGTGGAAGCGACTTCGAGCCACCTGCTCCAATGAACCGATACCTGTGTATTTAATAGGATCGCCATATATGGTCAATGCCGGAAGGCAGACTGTATTTGTTTCAGATATATCAGAAGACAGGGACGGTTCTCTAACGGATGGCGTTAGCGAAGTTTTTATAGTTCGTAGGTTTTCTCTGTTGGATGGTAGAAAATACCGAGGTGGGAGAGAATGTTTGGATGATAGACATGAATGCACCCTGAGAAACACATATCTGCTTCGGACTGCAGTATCTGTATATAGTTTGGAGGTGTATCGCAATGCAGTAGCAAAATCCTCGTCCTTCCTCCATGCCTTCTATGATTTGGAGTCTTACTAATTTTCCAAACGAGAAACATCACCGTAACTGCTCGTACTATCTTTTCTACTACCTTGTGTTGCATGGAAAAGGTTCGTTTGGCGCTTGCGTTACACAATGTACACGGTTGGAGGAGGTACGACAACACGTTCTCATTTCCACCGAGGGGTTAAAACGCGGTCCTGTTGCATTAACTCAGCTCACCGACTTTCGTTCAGGACCGACTTAAATTGGGAAGATCACGTGGACGAAGCTATAACGAGGGCGGGCAGAGACTGAGGATCAGTTACAAGATGCAGAGGGACTGTCTAAATGACAACGGTAAAGTTTTTGTTGTATGGGATCCTTAGCAGGTAGGTTCCAAAAGGTGACTCGTTTCGAGATATAGGAGTGGCACGAATATGATTCACCCGTGCTATAATCATTAAAAGACATCTGTACAGGATCCAACGCAAGTATGTGGTTGAATGGCTAGACTTGATTCCAAATTGCGCACAGCATTTCTACCTGAAATCGCAACGCTATCAGCGACACATGTGTGCCTATAGACTCAAGACCGCTTTTTATGCAGGGTGACGGTAACATAATCGTTATGATCGTGTTTTTAATAGGGCGGTCTTTACACGAAATGTATCTTGTGGGCTGTAGAATCCCTCTGTGGTCAGCTTCAAATGTCGTTTCTCAGTAGTGTTCCTCGAAAAGAACATCGTCTTCCTTCCATGGATTCCCATTTGACCTATCTGGTGAGTGTAACCCGATTTCTGAAAACAAAAATTACTCGCCATGTGAAGTGATTCTCATGGTCAATTTAATTAATTAGCATATCAATTTGGTATCAATGACGTGCCGCCTGGTGGCTGGAAGAGATGGCTGGGGCAACGCGGAATGATTCTTGACAGGCATTTCCTTTCTTTCTTTTTTTTTTTTCGTTGCGGTGATATCCTTTAACGAAATTTCACAGGGCGAAACAGACTCTCACGATTTGCTTCGTAAACGCTAGTATGATATAGCACCGCACTGTAAAAGGGGACCTGACATAGTGTACAAAACAGCTACGTCCTCTTGAATTATAGTTTGTTGTTGCCGAACGTAAAATGATTGTGTTTTCTCAGACGTGTGAGCCAATGGCATGAAAGACTGTATTCTCTAACCTTATTTCACATGTCTGAAATGTTTGTAATACACATATGCATGCCGGCCGCGGTGGTCTAGCGGTTCTGGCGCTGCAGTCCGGAACCGCGGGACTGCTACGGTCGCAGGTTCGAATCCTGCCTCGGGCATGGGTGTGTGTGATGTCCTTTGGTTAGTTAGGTTTAAGTAGTTCTAAGTTCTAGGGGACTTATGACCTAAGATGTTGAGTCCCATAGTGCTCAGAGCCATTTGAACCATTTTGAACATATGCATGACAGTTTATTTACAGACACTGAACGCGAGAGAAGCTCTCAGGTCGTGTAAATTGTCCATCAGTCCGAAAGAAAATGCCTAATATAGATTTTTTTTCTTCGGAGTTTAATTTCTCGCTTTTTCTTGTCTCTGATGATGGTTTTCATACAACGAGCAGAAAAAAAGGCCTGGCGTTTCTACCTCTTGCAGGCAACATGTCGTCCTAAGTGGGTAGACTACTGAGGCAACACAAGATCGACACAGTCTTCCGACCACCAGCTAAGATACGTATTACTGGGAACGGTGAAATACTATGTCGGCCTCAAGAAAGCAGGCTTATACGTAATTCCGTGCGGCTGTGGCAAATCCTATATCGGCCAAACAGTTCGGACGGTGGAAGATCGACGCAAAGGACACCGACGCTACACCCGCCTAGGCCAACCAAGCCAATCTGCCCTAGCAGAACAGTGCATAAACATTGGACACACAGTGGATTATGACGAGATAAAAGTACTTGCCTCCACAAATAACTACTGGGACTGCATCTTCAAACAGGCCACAGAAATTCGCGTAACAGACAACCTCATCAACAGGACACTGGTTACCAACTCTATAAGATTTGGAAACCAATACTAAGCTCTATCAAGTAGCAACCGTGCAAACGGATACGAGATCATTCCGCCAGGGCCGCCGAAGAGACACTGTGCCTTCCCCCTCCCCCACTACCACCTACCGTAGCCTCCGCTCCCTCCAACACAGGACAAGACGAGCGCCGTCGGCACACGGAATCGCACCTGGACCCGCGAGGGATAAATACTAGTGGCAGGGAGAGGGCAAACCATTGCATCAGGACCACCTGATGATAGCAGAACGGTTATTCGCCAAAATATCGTAGGCATTCGAAAATACAGTATATACAAAACTTCCTTGCAGATTAAAACTGTGTGCCGGACCGAGACTCGAACTCGGGACCTTTGCCTTTCGCGGGCAAGTGCTCTACCAACCTTATTTTTTTCTTTTTTTTAGTTCCTGGCAGATTAAAACTGTGTGCCAGACCGAGACTCGAACTCGGGACCTTTGCCTTTCGCGGGCAAGTGCTCTACCAACTGAGCTACCCAAGCACTACTCACGCCCCGTCCTCACAGCTTTAATTCCGCCAGTACCTCGTCTCCTACCTTCCGAACTTCACAGAAGCTCTCCTGCGAACCTTGCCCGCGAAAGGCAAAGGTCCCGAGTTCGAGTCTCGGTTCGGCACACAGTTTTAATCTGCCAGAAAGTTTCTTATCAGCGCACACTCCGCTGTAGAGTGAAAATTTCATTCTAGAAACATCCCCCAGGCTGTGGCTAAGCCGTGTCTCTGCAATATCCTTTCTTCCAGGAGTGATAGTTCTGCAAGGTTCGCAGGAAACCTGTGAAGTTTGGAAGGTAGGAGACGAGGTACTGGCGGAATTAAAGCTGTGAGGACGGGGCGTGAGTCGTGCTTGGGTAGCTCAGTTGGTAGAGCACTTGCCCACGAAAGGCAAAGGTCCAAAGTTCGAGTCTCGGTCCGGCACACAGTTTTAATCTGCCAGGAAGTTTCATATCAAATGGTTCAAATGGCTCTGAGCACTATGGGACTTAACATCTGTGGTCATCAGTCCCCTAGAACTGCCCGAGGCAGGATTCGAACCTGCGACCGTAGCGGTCACGCGGTTCCAAACTGAAGCGCCTAGAACCGCATGGCCACACCGGCCGGCTAGTTTCATATCAGCGCACGCTCCGCTGTAGAGTGAAAATTTCATTCTAAAGATATATACAGCTTGAAACGGATTCCGTCAGGATGTGTTAACAGTATTAGAACAAGAATGCCTAATAAACAAAGCACGTGTAATATCAGGAAGTAACGAACCATTCGCCTTTCTCTTATGATGTCCAGCATCATGCCTTCAGGACCATTCGCTTTCTACCAGAGTATTGTGGTGAGGCTGTTTCGTCCACTCGATCATGGTAGTAACTGTTCAGTTAGATTGGGATGCAAAGCGCTTTATAAACTCTTACATGTATTTGGGTATATACACAAATTTAAATAAGATGTTGAAACACACGCTTCTGACTCCACCGATGTACAGCATGCATTGCAGAATTGAGCTGTGGTTTCTTCTGATAGGCGTAGAGTCTGGTGATCTAAGTCCAGTAAATTACTGCACAGTGTTTCATAGAATCGATAGACATATGACCACCCCGTTTGTCGATATTCTAGGTCATGCTGTGTTGCATTTATTAATGCCTCAAAAGTTTACTCTTGTAGATGTATGCCCTCTCTGTTGTTAAATATTTTAACTGTACCAGGGAAGTGTCCTACAGAGATTGTACGTTGATCCATTATCGCCAAAAGAGAGTAAACATTTGGATGGAACAAGGCTGAAATTTGCATTGCGACATCACATAGTCGACGCCATTCATCCAAGGATAGAATTAATTTGACGTTATTAAAGCAATCGTTTTCAAATACGACTACTGGGTAGAACTTCATATTCAATATCACACCGTCACTGGCACACTTAAACCCACTGATGATCAGACAGTAGGTTTGGACGAGCAACATTATGTTCACGTTAGGTGGCTGCTGCTGCGACGACTTCTCCTTGCCTGCAAGGAAACGTTCATTATTAGTTAAACTTACTTGCCTCTTTTTCCTATTCATCACAATAAGCGTTAATACTCACACTTCCCTGCAGCGAGTTTTGATGTGTGTCTTGACATCCTTAACCTATAACGTTTTTCTTACAAGTGGGTGAACTGTTTATCGATCGCTGTAAGTATATATTCACAACCTCTACTGCTATTATTATTATCTTACATATGTTTATGGTTGTGTGGTAAGACATGTAGGTGGCACGCTACATATCACACTACGTGACTGTTAAGTGCATCAGAGACAGAGGTAGCATGCAGTGCATTCAAAAAGTTTGGACTGCAATTGTGCGGGGGTCATATTTATTCCACCTCATTGCTGTGGGCACTGGGTCACAGATATAGGGTTGTTCACTTCCACCGTGTACAAACAAACTCTAGGGATTGATCGACTAGAGGATACGGAAAAACGAAGATCTAATGAACTTATGTCCGGAAATGCATGGTTTCCATGCTAGAGGCAATTTATTCAATCATCCTTTGTTACAGAGATTGTGGTCTAATACGCGCCGTACCATGCAGCCACAATTACAATATGCATGGTTTCGTCCTAGATGGTGGTGCTGTTCCTTATATGTCAGTGTCTGATTCACTTCTCTTGGTGACTAGCCTTGCAGTGGATATGATACAGCGTTGTACACAATGGTTATGTATCCAAATCGAGAGCTTGCCGACATGGTGTTTACTTATGGGATGGCAAATGGCAATGGGCAGCTGGCGGCAAGGTTGTATCAGGAGACGTACCCCACCAACAACAACCACAGCATTCAATGTTTGGAACAGTGTTTCGCTATTTGTCTCAGACAACGTTGTTTCAGGCAGCAGAAAATCATTAAGGACATACCCGAAATGTTCAGAGACAAGACTTGGAGAAAAATGTGATTAACACTGTGGAAGGCGACCGCCATGTCAGTAACAGGCAATTGGCCGGTCAGAACAGGGCAAGCCAGATTGAAACCTTCCCGTCTCCTCTATATCCCTCTCTCTATTTTTTTTTTGTTCCGCAACTTTCCCTTCTACAATAACCTATGAAACCTCCCCTTTTGGTTCAAATGGCTCTGAGCACTATGGGACTCAACTGCTGAGGTCATTAGTCCCCTAGAACTTAGAACTAGTTAAACCTAACTAACCTAAGGACATCACAAACATCCATGCCCGAGGCAGGATTCGAACCTGCGACCGTAGCGGTCTTGCGGTTCCAGACTGCAGCGCCTTTAACCGCACGGCCACTTCGGCCGGCCCTCCCCTTTTGATTTCTACCTCTTGCTTAATAATAAAAAACGAAATCTTCCCTTTGAAATTAATTCTCTTTCTCAATCTTCGCATACATATTTAAATGCTGCTTATTAAAAGTTATTTTCTCATTATTTCGACGAAACATAGAATGTGTCGTCGTCGTGGCCCTCAGTCGTTACCTGCAATCACCCAAAACTGTTCCTTACCTTCTTTACTGTTACTGGATCGCCATCTGACTGCTACATCGAAGTGCGACATGAGTACACTTACTCTGTTTTACTATAGGCCTACTCTATTAGCTGCTGGTGGGCTGTCATAATAAGTGGCTGTATTTATTACCAAAGCTGACGTTATTAGCAAAGCTGACGTTATTCTTTAATTAATTTGACTGAAGTTACGTATTTCATAGTTAAACTTTTTCTTGACAACAATAAAATTTTGCGAGTATTACGTTGATGGTTTTTGAGATGGATTATTATCAGTAATGCAATATTGCTGGCAAAAATTAATTATATTCTGAATGAAATGATTTTACAAACGTTCAAATGGGACTTACTTTTTACAATAATCTTACAACTAGCAATGCGCTAATATACCTTCAGTAGTCTTGAGTTTCTCAAGAAATTAATTCAATAATATTAGTTCCTCTTATGATATTAGTTAGTTGATGTCTCTGTACATCCGTTTATAATCTATTGTTAATCATAGCTAGTGGCTGGCAGGCACACCGCTCCTCTCAACCTCTCGCTTCAGACCTGCTACCGACTCGCTTCACATCTCGCTTACTACTGACTTCCTACGAACACTAAAGTGCGGTCTCTCCTGCCAACAATGCTTTCTGGTGCAGACAATCCCTGCTACAATTACAAAATGTATCAATGCGCGGTCTTTCCCGCTCTTTTCTTAAAATGTATCCACACGCGATCTCTCCCGCCCTTTTTAAAATTATATTAATGTGGGGTCTCTATTTCCAACAATACTTTGGTGCAGACATTCCCTGCTACCACAATTATTTCCAACATGACAAATATTAATTATTCCTACTTAATCCTATTAATAAACTATAAACATCTTTCATAAATTGTGGCTTGACAATAGACAATAGAAATATACACGTCTTACAAGATGACCACGCGGAACATTCTCCATGACAACTGTTACTACCCTTATCACTTACAGTGTGTACAGGGCTTACTAGCTACAGACTTTCCACATCGGGAGCAGTTTTGTCACTTGTTTCCTCACCAGGCGACCACAATCCCAGGATTTGTATCATCCATCCTATCCACGCCTCGTCTGCTGGAAGAAGTGCCATTGACGATTTGAAGGATTTTGTGGTGCTGCATGATGGTACTCCAGCCCACTTTATCGTTAACAACCGGATGTATCTCATTCGTGTATTTCCTGTTCGATAGATTGGACGAGGGGGTTCAGTTGCATGGCCTGCTCGTTCATCGGATTGAAACCTGTGTGATTTCTGTTTATGGGGCCATGCTGCTGACAATATCCCCATTACAATTTTTAGCATATCACAGCAACAACAGCAAGTTCCTTCAACCAATTCATTGTCAACGCTCCCATCACATTGTGCAGTGAACAAAAAAAAAGTAAATACAGAGAACTGATGTCTTAGCAGTGGTATGTGAGAATGGCGGATTTTTTTTTCAGATATTTACAGCTGACATTTTCATTAATCATTATCACTGTCAAGATGCAAAGGCCGCAAGACAGTGTTACGAGTCGATATTTTTTTAAAAAAAGGTACAACATTCTGTTGCTATAATAGTAACAAAAGAAACCGCTAAGTATAATATCACATAAAATATAATAACAATTACAGGTAGTTGAATACTTACTGTAATTGCTTATACTTATTGTGTGTATAGGCATTTTAAACGATTCCAACATACACTGATCAGCCACAACATTATGACCACCGAACTAGTATCCATGTGGACCCACCCAGGAGATAGCAGCGTCAACTGGCGAGGAATGACAGCTAGTCATCAGACACACGGTGCATGTAGTATCAGTGAGCGTGCTGTCTGTGTGTAGAACGGGGAAGGCATGCAATCTATCTCAGTCTGACCTAGGGCAGATTGTAATGACCCAGAGGCTTGGAACGAGCATTTCGGAAACTGCTTGACTTGTTGAGTGTCTTCAACACATGGAAAAACCAAGGTGAAACCACATCTAGACGTCGTGGGGTTGGATAGCTACACCTCATTACAGGTGTCGGATATTGTAGGTTGGGCAGATTGGTAAAATAGGACAGGCAGCAAACTGTGGGGGAACAGACATCATATTTTAATGCTGGGCAGACTACAAGTGTGTCTGAACCCACAGTGCACCGAAAACTCCTATAGATGGGGCTCCACAGCCAATGATCCATGCATGTGCCAGTGTTAACACCACATCAGCAACTATGACTGAAATGAGCACGTGACCATCAGCACTGGATGTTGGCGCAGCGGCAGAGCGTTGCATGGTCTGATCAATCCCATTACCTTCTTCAGCATGCTGATGGGAGGGCGCGAATCCGTCGTCTTTCAGGGGA
The DNA here is from genome assembly GCF_023898315.1 of Schistocerca nitens. Classification (NCBI taxonomy): domain Eukaryota; kingdom Metazoa; phylum Arthropoda; class Insecta; order Orthoptera; family Acrididae; genus Schistocerca; species Schistocerca nitens. The sequence continues at coordinate 800,207,358 of NC_064616.1, read as the reverse complement.
ACAGCTCCTTGACAGCTGTACTGCGGGATGGAGACAGGCTGGCAGCGGCTCCATTACACTCTGGGGAACATTCAAGTGGGCATCCATGGGTCCAGTGGAACTCGCGTAAGGCACCATGACGGCCAAGAGTATCGTACACTGGTTGCAGACCCTGTACAGTCCTTCATGACGATCATGCTTCCCAACAGCAGTGGCATTTTTCAACAAGATAATGCGCCATGTAAAAAGACCAAGAGTGTGATGGAGTGATTTGAGGAACACACTGGGGCGCTCCAGTTGATGTACTGGCCTTCCAACTCGTCAGATCTGAACCTGATCGAACACATACTGGATTTGATTCAGTATAGTGTCAGAGCTCATTACCCATCCTCCCCAGAATTTACGGGAATTAGGTGAATTGTGTGTGCAGATGTGGTGCCAGTCCCTCCAGCGACCTATTAAGGCCTCACTGCTTCCATGCCATGACGCATCCTTACCATTATCCACGCCGAAGGTTGACGTACTGGCTATTAGATAGGTGATCATAATGTTCTGGCTGCTCAGTGTATGCAGCACTTCATACATGTTAGTTATATGTGTACATTAATCCAAAACGCTGCTTTGTGTAGCAGTTGTTATTATTGTGACTTGTTTCTGCAGTATCGTCCAAATAGTTTGAACAGTTTGGCGCTTGTGCAGTCAGCTGTTCCAAATACCGTTGGAAAATGGCGGGTGCTGAAGCACTGACAAAAGGCAAATGCAAATATTTAAACAAACCCAAATGAGTAATTGCTACACACACTGTTTGAGATTCTTCATCGAGCGGTATTTGAAGATACGCGTCACGCAAATCAATTTCTGAAAAATAGCGTCCAGCGCCTAATTTGTCCATAAGATCCTCTGGGTATGGCAATGGATAACTATCAGTGATAATTTGTGGGTCGACTGTAGTCTTACAGCCAACACAGAGGTGAATGTGACGTGAAGGGTTGGGGAGCAAAACCAGAGGACTTGCCCATTGACTAGCTGATATGGGCGCAATAACTCCATTATCTTGCAGTTCTTTAAGTTCAGCTGCGACTTTGTCCCGTAATGCAATGGGAACAGTTCCGGCCCGGCGAAATTTCGACTGAGCATTGTCTTTCAGAGTAATATGTGCAACAATATTGTTAGCTTTGCCTAAACCTTCAGAAAGAGTTTTGGGAATTCTTTTATTAAGACTGACTTTTATTAAGACTGACTTTTGCATTGAATGCAGACACTGGCAACACATTGTCCTGGATATTAAAGCCAAACAAATCAAAAGAATCAAGACCAAATATGTTCTCACAATCGCGTGATTGTAGCACTGTAAAAGTCACTGTTCGAGTATGAGAATGATACATAGCAGGAAAAATACATGTTCCGAGAACGGGAATGTCTTGTCCATTATAAGCTGTCAGTTGTGTGCTAGTGTTAGACAGGCATGGGGAGCCTAACAGTTCATATGTGTGACGATTGAGCAATGTGACAGAGGCACCTGTGTCCAACTGAAATTTCATACTTTTCCCACAAATAAGTAAATGAACAAAAAGTTTGTTTGATTGATGTATCAGTGCAGAAACTGCATACTTGCTAGTTTTGCTAATGCCCATTGCAGACTGGGAATATACTGCATGAATGACATAGGTCTTGGGACTAGATTTTTGTGAGTGGCCGAATTCTTATGATTGTTCCGTTGCAAACATACGGATTGCATATGTCCTTTCCTACTACAAGCGTAACACTGAGTTTGTCGGGAGGGGCAGTCTTGGCGTTTGTGCCGTGAATAAGAGCTAGGGCAAGACTTAATTCTGTTCGACTGTGTAGCCGCCTGTTTAGCGAACTGCTTACACAGCGTGGTAAGTTGTTTACTCCGTGAGGATAGCGCACGCCGCCGGTGCGGAAGGGGGAGATCGCAACTAAAGGACTGAACCTGGCAAATAGTTGGCTGCTCAATTGTATGAGCTGGCAAGGCACCGGAGTCGTACTGATCCAGTATTCGCACTACCTGCTGAAATAATGGATTGGACTGTTTCAAATTTTGTTCTCTGAGTTTGACATCAGGTACATTGTACACGATGGCATCATCACACAACATAACATCTGAATGTAAAGCACTGCAAGCACATTTGATTTTGCATTTCCTTGTCCTACCCTGCAAATCTTTTAGCCACTCGTGATAGGTTAGTTCTGACTATTTTTTTGCAATTGAAAAATTGATACCTAGCTGCTACCATATTCACTTGTTGGTCATAAAGTGAGGCAATAACACTGTCATATGCAATTTCACTCTGCATGACGTTAGGAAAGAATTTTTAAATTAATCTGAACACTGCAGTTCCTACTGTGGATAATAGGGAAGTTCCACAGTACCTGGGACGTTGTGAGCTAGCATATGGGCATCGAATAGTGCTTACCACTCGACTCATTCCTCTTGTTGGTCACAAAACTGTCGCAAAGGTGATATAGCAGTTGTAGTAGCCGGTTCTTGTTCTGTCAGGCACACAGCGTTGGCCAGTAGCTGCTTCACCATGTTGAGTAGTGCAGAAATCTGTTGCGTCTGACACTGAAACATCTGCATTAGCTGTATGGCATCTAACGCTTGCGGCTGCACCGCCTGAGCAGGGGCTGGATAGGATTGGTGGGCATGTTGGAACACAAATGCAAAAAAATATTTAAGGTAAGCAAAGTAAATAACGAAAAAATCAAAGAAATTTTCTGCAACGTCCTCGTGAAAGCATGAATTAGCAAGAACGACAAGAAATTGTTAAGGCCATATGCTCCCCTGCAAAGTAAAGACAAGAGAGAATTAAGGCGCCTGCAAAACTATGTCCATGGCCGTCGGTACAGAGTTCGTTTGGAAGTCCTCGTCGTCAGTTGTTGGGTGTTGCCCATTCGTCTCGTATAGGTTGCCTAAGGGATGCTGCGTTCTCGGACTGCTATACAACAATTCAAGAAAATAACATTAGTAGTTGTATTTTAATAAAACACATTGACAATACTTAACTTGAATGTACTCAGGTATCGCAAACGATGGGCGATATATGACATAAATCCGAGCTCTTGCTATACACAATGTTCCTGCAAGTTGACGCACGTCACTAATAACGGATCTGCGAGCGCCGGTCTACAACTGTGCCTATACTGTCCATATACTGAGCCAATCTGAGCCACAAATGTCTGGCCAAAGCTGGCAGGAGCGGCGCTTATATTCGTTTCTTGCAGGTGTTGGTCCTGTCGTGGCGCGGTCCTGATCAGTGCACCATTGGCCGACGTCGTTTCACTGCCTTCTCTGGTCTACCGTTCTTGATCCTCATTCCGGCGCTTGTGGTTACGCCAGATCACATACGATATTATGACTGATTTTTGCGTAACGAAAGAAATCTAAAAACGTAATAAATCGATAAATAAAATAGTTACAGATCTGTAGCTTTCAGGGATGACAGCTATAGTGCAATGTTATCGTCTGAGATATCGTTTGTTGAAATCGCATGAAGCGTTTAAAAGTTGTTAATTCTAAGGTTTATTGTGATACTATTTAGTCGCTGTAGCTTTTATGGTAGTGAGAAGATCATTGTTTCATTGGATGCGTCTCATTGTCCTGAGATCGCTGATGAATTCAGTTTGTTTTATTACATAGCTGTGAGTTATTATAGATTTTATAAGAGCTGTAAGAAGCCATATCAGACTGTTTCACACTCCTCCATTTCTGGTGCATCTGCTCCACAAATCCCATGTGAGCAACCACTTTCCAAATTCCAAACATTGGGATTCACCCATTTCTGTCTGCTCACCTGATAGATTTGTACTCAGGCCGACCAGTAACGTTCACTGCGGCTGACCCAGGCATGCCATGCTCATGGCCCTGGGGCTGCCCATTAGCATTCAGCTATGCAATCAATTTCACCTCACCTCATAGCAGTTCTATGTGGATGAATAACTCGCCTACATATGTTTATTGTTCCACACTTCCACTTACTAAATCTGCACATTAAGTCACACCAAATTTGACATACTTACATAACACAATAAACAAATACATAAGATAATAAGTAGGATAGCCTACTTGTGTATCAGAGTAATATTGTAAGTAACTTTGTGGTGGTGCATGAATCAGCATGTACCTCTTAGGATATGTTGTACATTATCAGCATAAATTGATTCTAACTCTAACACAAATTAATAAATTATGGCATATTAATTAAATGGCCAAATAAACACAAAACATATAAATTTAAGAAAACTTTCGATTAAAGTTGAAGTTTTAACAATAGCTTTCTGTGCAGTTACTCTTATTTGATAGCACTTTTTTGCTTTGACCACTTCACCATAGCACTTCACCATGTTTTGGGTTCGATATTAAGACTTTATGTAGTCCAGCTGCCTCTTCAGGAACTCATGACTCCACTGGCCACACACTACACTGAAACATGCTTCCATTCGCAGCCACCATCATTTTTTAAGGACGACAGTTTTAGAAATTTTGTTATTCTTATTGCTATTCTCAGTCCAAGGACTGGGCTCCCCACAATAGTACAACCTGTGGAACTCTATCCTCATCTACATGATTGTTACCGGCTGCATTCACTTGAAGCCACTTAGTGTTGTCAAACTACAGCTTTCCTCTACAATTTTTAACAGTCATGCTTACCTCCATTACAAAGTTAACGGTTACTTGATGCCTCAGAATGTGTCCTGTCAAGAAATTCCTTATTTTTGTCACAATGTGTCATAACTAACGTACTTGTTTCCTCCTCAGTTCGATTGAGTGCTTCATCATTAATTATCTCATCTACACATCCAATATTCAACATTCTTCTGTAACACCATACTTAAAAAGTTCCTATTCTTTTCTTGTCTGAACTAGTTGCTGCCCATGTTTTACTGTTGTATGATCATACACTCCAGACTAATACTTTCAGAAAATACTTTTTTGTACTTAAATTTATATTCAGTTTTGATCCCTATAATTTATTGCTGTTGGTTTCAGAATTACTAAGACAATGTTCTAGTTAACATTGTCGAAAGCATTCTCTCAATCTGCAAATGCTATAAATGGAAAGTACATAGATTTTACAGAAAAGATATATTTCATTGTTTACACCAATGCTGTTATTTATTTATTGTATAAATAATTTCAGGGTTCACCCATTTTCACGAGATACCTATTACAGAGGAAAAATTTTGTGACTGGGTGTATTGACTGTGGATAATAAAGGTATCAGAGGTAGGTACATTTATCCAGTTCTGGCACACTAACGCAATTTTTAAATAAATACTGTATTTTATAATAAAACAAATGATTTTTAAAAATTCTGCATATATTCAGTATATTTAATTTACTAAGCCGATTTTATAATGTTAACTAAATACCTATTTTTTCAATAAAACAACTAATTAAAATAAACAAATGATTTATTTAAAATACAACACGATTTGTAATACAATAACATGTATTATTTAATAAAAGTAAGTTAATTTTAAAATTTTTTAACTATGAATGTAATTAAATTAATTAAAATGTATTAGTAAAGAAAAGTAAGTTATTTAAAAAACATTACATTGTGCACTAGAGTAAATAATTAAAATGTATTAATTTAAAAAAGTAAGATATTTTTAAAAATTTTAAACTGTGAACATAAGTAAATAATTAAAATGTATTAGTTAACAAAGAACATTATTTTAAAAAGTAACATTGTGAATGTACGTAAATTAATTAAAATGTATTAGTTGAGAAAAGTACATTATTTTTAAAATTGCGTTATGAAGGTAAGAAAATAAATAAAAATATATTATTTAATAAAAGTAAATTATAAAAATTTTACAATGTGATAGTAAGATGAAATGTATTAGTAAAACAAAAGTACATTATTTTAAAAATTTTAGATTGTGAATTCTATATCATGAAATTCATTATTTCTATTTTTAAGTTTCTTCATTCCTTTATATTTTAATTTCATTTGTCCTTTTTTAATTATTTCAAAATCAAAATCATCAATTAATTTCGAATATCTATTTGGTAAAATAACTTTAAATTTATTATTGTGTTCTAGACAAAGTTGTTCTCCGTATCTAGTATTTAAATATTCACAGTTCATAATATAATGTAAAACATTTATCTCTAGCTCATGTACTTTTTTAATTTGTATAGAAATACTTATATTGATGAGCTTCTTGATTAAAGTAGTTTACATTTATATAGAAAAATGATTTACTAGTTTTACATAAAAAACTACAGTTTGTATTAAACATATTTTAAAAAAATTGTTATTTTGAACTTATTGCTAAATGATTTATTGAAAAATAATATTTTTATTTTTTAAAATAAATCTAATAAAAATTATTTCTTATAAATGGAGAATATAAACAAAATGCAGACAAAACTAAAAGAAGCTTGTGAACTAATTGAGCAATATAAAAAAGATATTGATTGTCCTATCTGTTTAAGTAGTGAAAATAATAAGTTTGTTAAAACAAATTGCAATCATATATTTAATAAATAATGTATTGATGAATGGTTAAAATAAAAAGAAAATTGTCCACTTTGTAGAATTATTATTAAAAATAAAGTACCAGAAGAACTGAAAGAATTGATTTTAATGCTATATTTGGTGATCAATATGAAGAAGCATATTATGATGAAGCAGCATAGTATGGTGAAACAGAATATTATTATGATTTTGATGAAATAAATATTTAAATTGTAAAAATTAAAAATATTATGAGAATTTACTTCCTCACAAATCTAAAAAAAACTTTTAATATATAAATGGAGCAATTTCAACAAAAGTCCTCTGTGAATTCTAAATTTGTAAATATTGTAATACACAGAAATCAATTGATAATTTTACTTCACAGAAATATACAAACGATAGTTATAGAAATATATGTAGAACATGTATAAAAAAATATCATGTAAGAAATTGCAATAGAAATTGAATCCCTGTGTATGTGCGAAAAGTGTTGCTAAATATTATCTTAAGGAACATTTACGACGAAATCCAAGTGAAGAACATTCAAAAATGTTATTAAAAATAAACAATGAAGACAAATCTACATCTACAGTGAATAATGGAGAAGTTGCAACTGAAGAAACATCTACATCTACAAAAATTTAAATTATTTTATATAAAACCTTCACATACAGATAACCACATAAATAAATGTAAGAAGAATACATTAGAATATATATTGAATAAGAAAGCTTTATTTTGATGACATATTACTTATTAAATAATAATCCTTTATTATTAATCAAATAAATTATTAAAACCAATTGATTGTTAAACTAAATAGTAAACTAATAGATTGTTAAACTAAATAATATACTAATTCTTTTAATAAACGAATTGTTTAAAAACTAATTTTGAACTAAATAATCAACTAATTCTATTTTTGATTAATTATCTATTAAATAATCATCCTTATCCATCTAATAAGAGATTATCATTTTGTTAAAATAAATATTCTTTATAAATCTACTGTATTTCTTTTGTAATAAATAAATAAATGGAAATATACATTGCTACTGAATATATAACTTCAAAAATTTAAAGTTAAAAGTCTTCATGAGTTTTGTAGTGTAAATAATTTATGAGGATATTCAAATTTTGCCAGCCATGGTTGCGAAGCTGTTCTAGGAACTACAGTCTGGAACCCCATGACTGCAACTGTCATAGGTTTGATTCCTGCCTCGGACATGGATGTGTGTGATGTCCTTACGTTAGTAAGGTTTAAGTAGTTATAAGTTCTAGGAGACTCATGTCCTCAGAAGTTAAGTCCCATAGTGCTCAGAGCCATTTGAACCATTTTATACAAATTTACGAACACCTGATTTAATTAGATTTCTTATAACAATCGTCCAATTATTGTTAGAAATCATCCAATTATTTTTGGTAATAATACTCTTGAAGTAAGTGAAAATCAAACAATTATTGTTAAAAATTATACACCTGAAAGCCGTTCTAAGACGGCTACAGCTGTCGCTGAAGTAAGTGAAAACTATAAAAATTATATAACTGAAGTAAGTAAAATTTATAAAAATATTGTTAAAACTTATATACTTGAAGTAAGTGAAAATAAAATGAATATTGTTAAAAATACTAAATCTGAAGTAAGTGATAATTTTTGGCAAATGTTACCATATTATAATATTTATTATGTTTTCTAACTAAAGAAGACAAACAATTTAAAAAATTATTTCCATTTTGTACAAATATATATGAGAAACTGAAACCAAGAGATAGTAACATAATTAAATATTACTTACTTGAAAATGTATTGGAAAACAGTTTACAAACTATAATTTTTGAAAATAGTATAAATATAGTACATCCTAATCATTTTTTAACTGTAGTCAAAAAATTTTTTTTAAATTTGTTGAAGACTACTTAAACTACATTATGGTTTAAAGGTAAATTTTAATTTATATTGTGAATATAAATTTAAAAGAAATGAAATAAAAGAAAGAGTTCAAGAATTTGGACAACAAACACTAAACCATACTATTTTGACAGAAAAAAATTTTAGAAAAAATTTAAACGAGGGAAAAAACTAATTTTAGAAAAAATATCTAATTTTCAAGCACAAGGATTAGGATGACATTAAATAGAAGCATTTATTAAATCTAAAATATGATTAAAATTATAATTCTCACATAGCAATTTTAAAACAAATAAACATAAATGACCACATATTACTTCATTAAAAATTTTGTATTTTTTCTATATTGTGTTATATTTCATTTTTTCCTAAACTAATTGTTTTGGTGTATTACAACCAAAGGAATCAAAAACAAAGTTGTTGTCATAATTTTTATAATTACCAATTCAATGAGTACTGGGATTATCAGATGTATCAAAATTTACTGTACCATATCCAATTTTTACTGGATTATTTACTTATTCCAGAATCATGTATAAACCACAAAAGTTTTTAATTTGGAATTGTTGATTTAGTTTATCTCTATGAAATTTACTTATTGCATTAGGATATTTATCACTTCCTTTTTAACATTATTTTGTTCTCTTTATTCCGTTACCAACGTTTTACTGTCTCCAAATTATGTCTGTTTTGTTCCTCTAATTATTTATCATTTTTGTTTTCATTTAATACTGCATTTGGAATTGTTGCAGATCCTACAGCTAATGAATCAGTTGTTGCTAAATATTGCAATGCAGCCAAAAATAATGGCAAAATCCACCTTCATATCGCGTTAATTCTTTACCATCTTTCTTTTTTGTTAAATATTCAGAAATGTTTTTAACAACAGGAATACGTAATGTGATAAGTAAAGTTCCGCCAGTCTTTTTAACTTTCTTATGTTTTTGTTAAAATGGTTCAATTGCATTTAATTGTTCATTATGACCTTTAATTTATTGATTTCTGTTTACTTTTGCCGCTAGGTAACAAAGTATAATAAATTGTAGAGGTAATCGTTTCAACAGTTAAAAATTAAATAAAGATGTTTTTTATATAGTAAAAACTGTATAAAGATCTTTATATAGATTAATAATTTATAAAGATTTTTTATGTTGATTAAAAATATATCAAGATTTTTTATATAGTTTAAAAATTTATATAGTTTAAAAATTTATAAAGATTTTTATTATCCCCACCCATTTTCATGAATATTAACATTAATTTCCATGCCCAATTTTCTTTTTCCATAGATTATTCCTCGAACTGCTGTTGCAGCAACTTTTCACCATATTAGCACCATTTGCTTATTAGCTGATTTTTCTTCTAATTTTGTACTTGGACCACAAACTTCATAACTTGGAAGATGCATTTCAAATGGTAATTTGTTTATTAAAGTATTTACTAATCTTTTTCCATATTTATGACTTTTCCAAAATGCATGTGGAAGATTATTTAAAACTCTAATTAAATATGGAATTCCTTTCGGATTATCTATTATGAAATCACTATATTTATTTAGTAACGTTTATGCAATACTTACTTTTTAATTATGATGAGTTTTATTTCCAGCTAATTCTTCACCATGAATAACTGCTAATCTGTCAATTAATTGTCTAACACCATTTAACTGAACATATTCAATTGATTTATCTGTATATTTTTTAACTAAACCTTCACCTATTTTTTCAGGAAAACTGATATCTGAATCATCTGTAGTTCTTCTTAAGTTTGGAAGATAGTCATCTACAATTGGTTTTGTTGAATATTTCTATTTATTACCTGTACTTGATCTTCTTTTATTTGGATTATTATCAGAATATGGTGCAACAGAATTTAATAAAATATGTGTATAATTTGATAAATCTATACCATCAAACTTTTTAAAAATCATCTATAGTAATTTGGTTTCAATTAAAAGTCTCATTTATACATCTGTACCTTGATATATTTTTTAACCAATTCTTAATTCCCACTATTAAATTCTACAGGTAAATTAACAACATCTTTAAACATACCAACAGGTATCAAACCAAATACTTTATCTTAACTATGATTAATATATTTTAACATTCATTTACTAACAATTATCTTTTTAATTTCATTTATGCTCTTACTTTCTTTTTCTCCTTGGTATTTTATAAATGTATCTTTAATTTCTGTTTCACTTAATGTATAATGTTCTCCAGGAATATCATCAGACCAATCTGTTAATTGTTTAATTGGTGAAGCATCTGGATACAGAATCATTTGTTTTTCAACTTCTCAATTTCTTCAATTGTTTTTAAAACAATATCTCCTAAACCTTCAATACCTTGGATTACTTTTTCAACAGCATCAATAACAGGTTGATCTTCCTTTTTATATTTCTCACATTCTATTCTTTGTTGTTTTTTCCGAAGTTTAATTGGTTATTTTTATTCTTTTACTGTCTATATGTTTTGTTTTTCTTATTTAACAACTTTTCCATCATACTTTGCAAACATTTACTAATTATGTTTATGTTTACATTTAATTCTTATGTTTAAGGTTTTATTTAATAGCTATATTTATGTTTATGTTTAATGTTAAAATTAATGTTAAAGTTAATGTTAATGTTTGTATTGTTAAGAAATGTTGTATTTTATTTCTAAACTTACCTGTATTTGAATTTCTTGAGATATCTATTGTTATAAAACCAAATTCTTCATTCCAACATTTACTACACAATTCTTTAAAGTTATTGAACTTTAAATCTCCACCAAGAAACTCATGATCAATATGATTTAAATTTGTATAATCTTTTCTAATAATATTTCAAAAATTTAAATTGTCTCAAACTAAGTATTTTGGTATTTTTGAATTAGATTGATCTAAATAAAAGCAATCTATACCATTATGTCTACCACTAGGAAAATAATTTCTAATAGTATCTTGATTATCTAGAGTAAAATCATCAAATACATCAACTGAATTATCTTCACATTCATCTAATGGAATAATTTCTTCATTATTTCAATAAAATTAACAATTTATTAATTCCTTTTATCTGCAATTTTCTTAAATTGTTTTATAAATTCTTGATATTTTGGTAGTTCTAAACTGTTTGAAGAGACATTCAAAAGTGTAATTTTATTCCAATTTATAATTATCAATCATTAATGTTTTTTCCACAACCACTTGGTCCAATTATTGCACAGCTTATAGAATTTGGTATAAGTTTTCCATATTTGTTTTTAGGTCAATTTCTCGAATTCTTACTTTAGGTTCCCAATCTGATATTTATTCATTGATTAATATTTTTTCATTTAGTGATATTGTTTCCTTTATTAATATTTTTCATATATTAATATTTTTTCATTTATTAATAAGTTGTTTCATTTATTAATATTTTTTCAGACATTAATATTTTTTCATTTATTAATAAGTTTTTCATTTATTAATATTTTTCATATATTAATATTTTTTTATTTATTAATATGTTTTTAATTTATGAATAATTTTTTCAGTACTAAGTGAGTAGATTATTTCATCTTAGTGATAAATGTGGTATCCTTAGAAAAAGAGTATCTGTTCCAATACATGATAATTATACTAATGTTTCATTAGTTGGTTTTTTATTAAACCTTTTAACACAAAATATTACAACAAAAAACAAAGTTTATAGTGATGGAGGAACAATAGAAATTCCTGTAGCTCAATGTTGTTTAAAAAATTTAAAAAAATTATACATTCAAAAAAACCTAATATTTACATTAAATCAAATGAAATTTTAAACAGAATTGTTATTGAAAGTGATGTAAAATTGCGTATGGACAAAGTATTGGAGGTGTACTTGGTTTTAATAATCAAATTCTTTAATCTAACGAAAAAGCTTTAGCTAAAAACGTTCCTAAAATAATTCCTTCTGAATTAATCAATATAAACTTTAATCTTGCTGATGGAATGTATTTAAAACATAATGGTCGTTTTCATATAGAAACTAATATTATTGCTTCAGTTAAACATAATGCAGAATTTGTTGGACCAATAATTTATGCACCAAATTATCCTATAAATGTTCATATTTCTAATATAGTTCAAGATTTAGAAGTTAGTATAACTGATGAATATAATAATTTAACTGACTTTAATAGTGCTACTGTAACAGGTATTTTAAAATATCATAAATAATTATTCCTTAATAAAGTAGTTATTGCTAAAACAATAAATGAATAAAATAAGAAGTTATCAGTTCTGTTCAATTCCTGTTAATGAAAAAACTAAAAATAATTTATATGTTCCTAACAAAGATACAGAAATTAAAATAAATATTGGTGATGGTTGGCTTCATCCAAATAATGCACAATTATACATGAATTTTAGTATTATTGGGAATTATAGTACAAATTATCCAACTTATGAGGTAAAATCAAATAAAAAATTAATTGATAATCATGTAACTAAATTTTTTGACTTCAGAACAATAAAATGAAATAATATATTATCTAGAATTGAACATTCTTTTATTTTATCAACAGTTTTACTACATCTGACTTCATCTGTTACTGATAAAATAAGTTTAGAAGGACATATTCTTGAGCCAGGAAAAACAAAGAGCAAAAAAATGAAGTACTTTATCCTTTGTTAATGCTTGGTGGGTGTTTTAAAGATTATAAAGAAATTATATTTGAAGGAAACTTAACTGTAGTTTTTACTCATAGTTCCTTTTTTGGAGATGTTATTTTACATTAGTTTGATAAAAATGAAAGATAGACTTCCTAAAGAAGGAAAAATAGTTATAGAATCTATGGAAATTCGTGTACTTGTTGTTCAATATGAACCAAATTATGAACTTGAACAACGTGAATATATTTTAAAAATCTTAAAATTCCTATTTCTTTTTATGTCCTTGAAACAGAAGAAGTTGTTGGATTATCTGGAAAAAACAATTTTGAACTAGATATAACAAATTGTTATAAATCTATAGATTTTAATATGCCATATTTTGTTTTAGATGTATTTCAAACAAATTGTAAAAATAATCAATTAGTGGATTCATCATTATATATGTTAAACTACAGAACATATATTTAAAAATAGTAAAAATGAAGTTTTTCCTCAAGAAATGTGGAATATTCATCCACCAAATAATTTTCTAAAATCATATGATGCATTTCTTGATTTTAAAAGAATTACTTTTCTAAAATCAGATATTGTAATTAATCTATTTAGTTTTATAACTAATTATCCGATTTATGTAATAAATATGACACATAGGAAAAAGATTATAACTACACAAAAAACAAATATGTAACTTTGTACAACTTTTAATGATAAAATTTCAAATGATAAACTTGCCTATATAATTATGTATGGAAAGGAAGATCTGACTTATAATGCACAAAATAAATTACTTACAGGAAGTTATTAATTATTATTATTTGATTCTATATAAGTCAATGAAAACCTTAAAAATTTATAAAAGTGTTAACTTCATGCTCATATACATTTCTGAAACATTTTAGGAAAGATAGAAGAAATAAAAACTGAAAATTTTAATATAATTTACTTTTGTTAACTAATTTATTTTGTTTATCTACTTAAGTTCACAACCTAAAATTTTAAAAAGAGGGTGCTTTTTTAACTAATACATTTTAATTAATTCACTTGCATTTACAATTTGATTTTTAAAATAATGTACTTTGATAACTAATTTATTTTAATTAATTGACTCATGTACACAATTTAAAGTTTTTAAAATAATGTATTTTTCTTAACTAATTCATTTTAATTATTTTACTTATGTTCATAGTTTAAAATTTTTAAAAGTAACTTACTTTTCTTAAGTAATACATGTTATTGTGCTACAAATCGTGTTGTATTTTAAATAAGTCAATTGTTTATTTTAATTATTTATTTTATTGTAAAAAATAGGTATATAGTTAACGTTATAAAATCGGTTTTGTTAATTAAATATACTGAATATATATACTGAATTCTTAAAAATCTGTTGTTTTATTATAAAATACAGTATTTAGTTTAAAACTGTGTTAGTGTGGCAGAACTGGGAAAATGTATCTACTATCAGTAATAATATCATCCACTGGTCACTACATTTGTATTTTGTGTTTGCAATATACCTGGTGTGGATGGTCGTATTTATGTCATCAGAATTCATATGTAGCTCAGATGTGCATTAAAATATGTCAAAATTCTAGTTATACCATTTTAGCTCACCTGGCTAGCCACTTGATCTAATGCACTGCTTCGAGAGCAGGAAGGCGTGCCGGTCCCCACCACGAATCTATCCGGCAGATTAGTGTCGAGGTCAGGTGTGCCGGCCAGAATGTGGATGGTTTTTAAGGCCGTTTTCCATTTACCTCAGCGAATGTGAGCTGGTTCCCCTTCTTCTGCCTCAGTTACACTGTGTCAGTGATTGCTGCGCAAACACCGTTTCCATGTATGCATACACCACAATTCAAATGGTTCAAATGGCTCTAAGCACTATGGGACTTAACATCTAAGGTCATCAGTTCCCTACACTTAGAACTACTTAAACCTAATTAACCTAACGACATCACACACATCCATACCCGAGTCAGGATTCGAACCTGCAATCACAGCAACAGCATGGTTCTGGACAGAGGCACCTAGAGCCACTCGGTCACAACGCCCGGTACACCATAATTACTCTACCATGTAAACATTTGAGGTTACAGTTGTCTGGTATGAGACATTTCTGGGGAGAGGTGGATCCACTGGGGCCGAACCACACAATAACCCTGGGTTCGGTGTGGGGCGGCGGTGGCGTGGGTGGACTGCTGTGGCCTGTTGTGGGGTTGTCGACCATTGAGGGCTACATCAGGACAAAGCCTCTCCATCGTTTCTATGTCCCCGATTTAATACATACATACATATACCATACTGCAGTAAGTCAATGAATGAGCATACTATATATTTTCTTCAGACTGGCTTATTTTTCAAAGCTATTATCGTAAATCTGACAGATGTTGATGTAAAGAATTTTGTCACACAGTCTTACATAATATCTGAAATATTCAGGGTACTCAGCGACTGTATGAACATTACCGACTTTTTTCGTTGTGAGACACATTGTTCCACCACATTACATTTATAAAATAAACGTTCATTTTCTTTCTGAAGTTATTTAATGATAGACATATTATTTCATTTGCATTTGAAACGAGTCCACATATGACAGTGTACGTACTAGGACAGGGATACAGTTGGGATATTTTAATCTAATTTACGACCTTGACCCCTGAACCCTACTAAGATTACAACTTAATTAATTAATCTCTTACACGATACCACTGTCTGTAAACTGTCCTCTCACTCCCTCCCTCTTTCCTCCTCCCCCCTCCCCTCGCTTGATGTTTTGGGGAGGCCCAATAGCTTTTGAGTATCGGTGCCTTTCAGCCAATAAAGCTCCTGCAGCAGTTCATACTATTGACTGGCTGGACGGCACCAGTGCCAGACGTTGTATAGCGTCATCAGTAGCAATAGCCACATTAATTCGCAATATTTCAAAAATGTCATTTTGTGCAGCAGCGAGCAGCCAGTAAGCATTTGTCAAATACATTGGCGATATTGTTGCTATTATAATTTTTATCACTGTTTCAAATTGATGTTGTTGCTATTTAATTGTTTCTCAGCAGTGCTGTTTCCAGCAGCAGCACGACGTTAGAGCATGGAGCATCGGTACTATAGCTGAGCCAGTAATGAGTTGCATTGCCTGCTGTTAACTTTCGTGCCAGCACGCAGTGGCGTAGCAGATAGTTGAAAATATTACCGTGTGTAGGTCTTGATGTGCTCGCAGTGGTGTGTGTGGACAGATGAAAAAAGAATTAATATTTCCTTACCTTTGATGATGCACCAGTGGCGTGGACAGCTAGTTGTAAAATGATTACTTAATATTTCCGTACCTGTAATGAGCAGCAACACCAATACACACAGTGCTGTAGGCGGAAAAAATTATAATTGTGGGATAATGACGCAATGCAAGTGCTGCATTATTATTATTGTTGTTATTATTAGTATCATTTGGTGTTCTCCACTGTAGTTGTGAGTCAGCTTCGTGCGAAGTTGCAGACCATTCAACAATACTGTGGCAACAGCCACGGATTACTAGCAGTCATAGCTGTTGCACTCTAGTTAAAAGGTTACTCTGGAGCAGAACAGCTGAAGTGGGAGAGGATAAGACGCCGTGTTTACAACAAATTACGTCACTCGAGTTTTATTACGTCATTCAAGTCACAAGTAGATATGTAAGTACTGCCACATTTTTAACCTGTTTTCCATGGGCAAGCTAGCAGAGCAAAGACTGACACGCCAAAGTCACATCACTTGAGTTCTATTACATAATTCGAGGCACCAGCAGAGACAACACACAGTCATATCTAACCTTTTGACACTACAGTGGCAGCAGCCACGAAATACTAGCGGTAATAGCTATTACACTATACCCAAAAGGACACTCTGAAGGAGGTTGGCGTAGGGGGAGCATCAGACTGTGTGGCTATAACAAATTACGTCATTTCAGTTCTATTACGTCATTCGAGGCACCAGCAGATAAGTAAATGCTCTCACAATTTTTTATCCATATTTTCCAACGTCATCATCCTCTCAGGCAATCACAATGCGGGATTTATTTATCATTATTTAAACCACAAAAAATACCGTTAAACAAGAAGCAAAACGTAAAAAAACGGACTTGATACGTTCTCTCCGTATTATCCGTGACAGGAAAACATTACCCGTCATGTCGAACAAACCGCTTTGCCCAGCGCCGCGTGCTGAACTGCAACTGTAGGCACGCACTATGTCTCCTATACAATAGCGCAGGATAGGAGACTGATTTTATTTAAACAAAATATGTGTGTTTTGTAGTCACCAGCGACCAGTCGCCGAGCTGCCTGTAGAGGGAGAGAGAGAAATGAGGCTATTGGCTGGTTCGGGCCGAAGATCACGGGCACAAACGTGGGTCACCCGCGTGCCCGGGGTCAGACCATGAAGAGCAGGACAGTCCGCTCACTCGCTAAGAAAATCAGCGAGCAGTGGGCCCAGTATTACAAAGAGATTCTAATTGTCGAGAAAAATGAAGCATTAATAACGCTTTATCGTCACCAGGCGTCTGTCTTACTGATTTGGAAATGCAATTTGCGTATAGTTGTAAGCAAGTCTCTATCTGATTTATAACCCCAGGTCACAGAAGATTCTTGTTGATCATCCCATGATCCTATGACGAATAAAACACCCGTTTTTCATTAATCCAGAAGAACTCAGGCTGATGGATCAATAATCGCAAAAAAATCTGTCTGATAGGTGTTTTTTGTAAGCCAGTAGTGCCCTATATAGCAAAGTGTGCTCCTGCAAGTGAATCTGAATCCAGATATGCTTTACTCATTCAACAATACGTCGCCGCAGTCGCTTACACCTACATAGTCTATAGCACACCATGAATCTCTAGTATGATCGCTGCGCCAGATACACTCCTGGAAATGGAAAAAAGAACACATTGACACCGGTGTGTCAGACCCACCATACTTGCTCCAGACACTGCGAGAGGGCTGTACAAGCAATGATCACATGCACGGCACAGCGGACACACCAGGACCCGCGGTGTTGGCCGTCGAATGGCGCTAGCTGCGCAGCATTTGTGCACCGCCGCCGTCAGTGTCAGCCAGTTTGCCGTGGCATACGGAGCTCCATCGCAGTCTTTAACACTGGTAGCATGCCGCGACAGCGTGGACGTGAACCGTATGTGCAGTTGACGGACTTTGAGCGAGGGCGTATAGTGGGCATGCGGGAGGCCGGGTGGACGTACCGCCGAATTGCTCAACACGTGGGGCGTGAGGTCTCCACAGTACATCGATGTTGTCGCCAGTGGTCGGCGGAAGGTGCACGTGCCCGTCGACCTGGGACCGGACCGCAGCGACGCACGGATGCACGCCAAGACCGTAGGATCCTACGCAGTGCCGTAGGGGACCGCACCGCCACTTCCCAGCAAATTAGGGACACTGTTGCTCCTGGGGTATCGGCGAGGACCATTCGCAACCGTCTCCATGAAGCTGGGCTACGGTCCCGCACACCGTTAGGCCGTCTTCCGCTCACGCCCCAACATCGTGCAGCCCGCCTCCAGTGGTGTCGCGACAGGCGTGAATGGAGGGACGAATGGAGACGTGTCGTCTTCAGCGATGAGAGTCGCTTCTGCCTTGGTGCCAATGATGGTCGTATGCGTGTTTGGCGCCGTGCAGGTGAGCGCCACAATCAGGACTGCATACGACCGAGGCACACAGGGCCAACACCCGGCATCATGGGTTGGGGAGCGATCTCCTACACTCGCCGTACACCACTGGTGATCGTCGAGGGGACACTGAATAGTGCACGGTACATCCAAACCGTCATCGAACCCATCGTTCTACCATTCCTAGACCGGCAAGGGCACCTGCTGTTCCAACAGGACAATGCACGTCCGCATGTATCCCGTGCCACCCAACGTGCTCTAGAAGGTGTAAGTCAACTACCCTGGCCAGCAAGATCTCCGGATCTGTCCCCCATTGAGCATGTTTGGGACTGGATGAAGCGTCGTCTCACGCGGTCTGCACGTCCAGCACAAACGCTGGTCCAACTGAGGCGCCAGGTGGAAATGGCATGGCAAGCCGTTCCACAGGACTACATCCAGCATCTCTACGATCGTCTCCATGGGAGAATAGCAGCCTGCATTGCTGCGAAAGGTGGATATACACTGTACTAGTGCCGACATTGTGCATGCTCTGTTGCCTGTGTCTATGTGCCTGTGGTTCTGTCAGTGTGATCATGTGATGTATCTGACCCCAGGAATGTGTCAATAAAGTTTCCCCTTCCTGGGACAATGAATTCACGGTGTTCTTATTTCAATTTCCAGGAGTGTATATGATGGTGACAACATAATGGAATCACAGTCCACGTTGAATGTATTTTCTCTCACTAGTTTTTCGTGATAAATGCAGAGTCTTTTCTTTCGTCACATCCGAGTACGACTATCGTTATTTACGTAATTTCTAATGATCCATAGAATTCGAAACACAAACAATGGACACTACAGTATTTGTTCTGTAAACTTATCTGTGCATTTATAATAATGAGTAACATCGCATATACATGTACGATTTAATAGAGGCAAAGCCAAGACATTCCTATTAACGTACCACAACATGATATTTACACAAATAATTCCGACAACGTTATTAGTTTGTGGTGAAGCTATAGGATTCGTAAATGAAATGCTGCAAAAATGCTGATTGTGGACGAGATCGGCCAGCGCTCCCAGGCAGAACAGAAAGACGTGTAACTCCCACAGTATTAAGCTAATCGTTTGCTAACAGCTTACAACCTAATAGACCTTTATGCCTGGGAACAGGATGGACTGTGTAAATGTATTAGACCCCACAGTCAGTATTTACAATGTACAGAACAGGATGTGCGTTGGTAAGTCATCAGAGTGCCAGCATATTAGTTCTTTACAGTATAGAAGGAAACTTGACACCTACAGCCCATCTGCATTCTGCGGAAGTGGAAAGTATCAAGATGGATTCCTCGAAAGTGCTAAACACCCCTCAGCTATTAGGGAGGAGGAGAAGGACAACAAGACTGACAGACGACCGCTTTTGTTTGTGGTAATTACTGGACAGTCTTGTTTTAACACTGACAACATAAATTGCTCCGAAAATGGTGCGCTTCTTAGCAAGAAGAACTTAAATATGCTTACACCCACTGGAAAACTATTTTGCGATAACATTATGCTTCCAGAATGAAATTTTCACTCTCCAGCGGAGAGTGCGCTGATATGAAACTTCCTGGCAGATTAAAACTGTGTCCACGAAAGGCAAAGGTCCCGAGTTCGAGTCTCGGTCCAGCACAGTCATGGACTGTGCAGCTGGCCCCGGCGGAGGTTCGAGTCCTCCCTCGGGCATAGGTGCGTGTGTTTTTCCTTAGAATAATTTAGGTTAAGTAGTGTGTAAGCTTAGGGACAGATGACCTTAGCAGTTAAGTCCCATAAGATTTCACACACATTTGAACATTTTTGAACCAGCACACAGTTTTAATCTGCCAGGAAGTTTCAACATTATGCTTGCTTAATAAAACTGTGATGAAGTGGAGTGTCAGAAGAAAGGGATTGTCAATAATTTTAAAGCAGGAGTTGTATGACTCATTTAACTATCATTTACGTCACTGGAAGGTATGGTGTCAAGGCAAAGTTACACTTTATCCTACATGCTAATGACAAAGTGAGACCAAGAGGAATTTTGGGAAAAATTGGCAAGGAAGCACTGGAAATCATTTCAGAGAAATATAGAAATCCTTTGGCCACACTATGTAAAGTGGAATTAGCTGACATTAAAATAGACGTTCTACTGGAAGAGCTGTCTGGAGTATTGCAGCAGCAGCTACTTGTTGATTGAAAATACCATTTGGATTTGGACATAACTCAAAATCCTGCTGGGATATTTTTTAACAAAATGCAGATGTGTGCTACCTAATATCAGACTACATCTTCTGCATGGAAGGACACTGCCAGGGAAATAGCAAAGTGACTGTGGACAATGGTTAGACAGTTGGCATTAACTGTAAAACTTGGTTAAGCTCCAACTGTAGAGTAAAAGTATATAAGAAATTTATATATCACATGAAATGTCCAATGATGAACAAAATTGTAGGTAGCAATATGATAGATTTTATAATGTGTTCAGATTAAGAGAAACTTTTAATCCCTCTTTGACTAAATTGAACATGGTATTATCTGACTGGAGACTACAATATACAGCTGCGGAATGGACTACATACCGTACCCTGTACAAGACTGTTTAAGTGTATGAAACTCTAGCAAACAGTATTTGCAATGTACTTTGAGCCAATTCATTCCCTGTGGTGTCAGTTAATGAATGCCTTACAGAACATTAGTAGTAGGACAACCTTAGTTCTGACGTATTTTTATAGTGCAGGTTACGTACTTTGAGGGGAAAGCTTACATTCAGGGTCAAACTTGACTGATTTATGACCCCCCTTCCTTTAATCTATTGTTCTGCTAAGTGGCGTTTCATGCAACCCCTACCTTTTCCTCCTCCACTTAAACTATTGTTCCGTTAATTGATTTATCACCCCTGTGGATAATCCATCTCTCTGAGAAACCCCCCACCCCTCCCCTCCTCCCTTCATCTCCTCCTCTGGGCAATCCCCTCAAAAATATAAGCACACCTTTGATACCAAATTAATTGACTAGTTAATTAAATATATAAATTAATTAACCCCTCTCCCTCTGGTAGATTCCCCGGACCACCTCCCCTCCCCCACCTGGAAATTGGCAGGGAAAAAACTCAGTCTGTGCTGTAGAGGAAGGATCTCATGAAAAGAAATTCAAATGTATGTCAATTATATAACAAATGATATATTGTTTATTTATAAAGTTCAGTTCAAAGCGGTTGGATCTCTCTTTTATCTAGTGGGAAAAGCCCATCATTCTGTGCTCTTTCGGAAGACGCAGGTCTTGTAAAAAATATCAAAAAGAAGTAATTAAATAGATCGCTTTTTTTCTGAGCGTGCAAGGAATAGCATCACGAACTCGAAGTAAACATAGCTCACCACACGCAATTACACTGTTACAAGTCTTCAAATCGTGTCTCCGCACTGACCGCAGGGCAGATGTACCAAGAGCTACACCAGCAGGGACACGGTGTGCCCGCACACCAGCCGCTTCGCCTATTACTGCACATGCATGTCGGCACAGGTGCCCACACATAGTGCAGGAGACAATTTTGTCCTATTCCAGTACCCCAGACAGAATGAGCCAATGTGTTCACCTTGATGTATTGGTCTCGACTGAGCTAGTACACAAAACTGCCACAGAGCGTACTTGAAAGTTTTTTTCCTCCCCCACTACTTCCATCAGAGACGAATAAGATCACCCGAAAATTGGTGGGAGCCAATAGGAATGTGGGAACACTACATTCAGTCACATGATCGTGTCATCAGAGGATATAAGACAGTTTCAGCCAATCAGTGGAAGAACCATGAAGCACCAACAGCAGCCACGATTCTCATCTGCCTCCCCATCACAGAAGAAGTGTAAAAGTAAGCATTCATTACATGTCGTTGGTACTGTTACCACATGTAGCGGTTCCTCCCCGCCGGCCGCGGTGGTCTCGTGGTTCTAGGCGCTCAGTCCGGAACCACGCGACTGCTACAGTCGCAGGTTCGAATCCTGCCTTGGGCATGGATGTGTGTGATGTCCTTAGGTTAGTTAGGTTTAAGTAGTTCTAAGTTCTAGGGGACTGATGACCACAGATGTTAAGTCCCATAGTGCTCAGAGCCATTTGGTTCCTCCTCTTCTTTGTCAAGCTCCCTTTCTTTGTTGAACTCCATGTCATTGTCTATGTATGCTTATTGTTTCTTCTTCTTTGTTCAGCAGCATCTGGTATGTCTGGATTGGCAGCGACATCCAGCATGTCTGACCTGGATGGTGCTATCTTTTGTGTTGGAAAGATTAGATTAGGTTAGATTCAGTTTTCGATACATAGACTTAAAATGAGATGATTCTTGTGGGAGTGGAACAAGTCAGAAAATCTAAAATAGAAAACATCAAACGTTTGAATATAATGCTCACTACCCTGATCATTTGCCAGGAGATTCTCAAAATATTTGAATACATTATAGTGAACTGGAACTGCTAATATTTACAGAGCTAATACACTGTCAGAACGAAATGTAGTTATCTACTATTAATAAATTTATCATACAAAAAGTACCTAATCTTAACTGTCATGACCAAGTGCTGTGAAAAAACTGAAATCTAACAGACTGTTTTATTTAAGCTGTTCTAACAGTCCCTGTTAAGATATTCATCTATAGAGTAGAAGGAGTCTTTCAACCTCTGTTTAATCTGTGCTTTATCTGAAACCAATGTTTTAATGGTTGCTGGCTGTTTATTGAAAATGTATGTTTCTGAGTATTGGACCCCGTTTTGGACCAAGCTAAGTGATTTTAGGCCCTTGTGTAGACTGTTCTTATTTCTGGTACTGATACTCTGTATTGAGCTATTTGTTGAAAGTGGAGACTGAACAGTGGGCTGCCTTGTGTTTAAACTGTGTTTAAAGACATTGTGAACTATCCCTGTATTTGTAGTGTGCCTGCAGACAATTTAGAACGCTGCATCAATACGGCGTCAAAAGAAGAAGCTAAAGGAACCAGTGAATTCATACTGATGTATACCACTGCTGATGTCTAAATACTGTAGAAAAGAAAATTATAAGCGCAGATCTTCGTTGTTTTTCTTATTCAACTACCCCAGCTCAGTCGGTAAGATGATTGCACTATAGTGGCCACGTTTATTATTATTATAGGCGTTCATTTTTCTACAAAACCCCATTACACATCAAAATCTAATGTAGTTGGTATCATGGCAGTGTGGGTGAACTTCGTTGTAAGTGACTGGTCCTTTATTGTGTGGAAGAAGAAGAAGAAGAAATAGAAGAAGAAGAGGAAGAAGAGCAAGAAGAAGACTGGGATACTCTTACCCATTAACATACGATCAATAATAGCAGGTCCATCTGACTGCAGCAAGACAAATTTTCTCATGACACTACTAACACACCCAGACGGCGTCCATTTTGAGTATATATGTGTAGTTTCAAAAACGCTGTTTAATCCCAAGTACGCCGGCTGCGGTGGTCTAGCGGTTCTAGGCGCTCAGTCCAGAACCGCTCGACTGCTACGGTCGCAGGTTCGAATCCTGCCTCGGGCATGGATGTGTGTGATGTCCTTAGGTTAGTTAGGTTTAAGTAGTTCTAAGTTCTAGGGGACTGATGACCACAGATGTTAAGTCCCATAGTGCTCAGAGCCATTTGAACCATTTGAACCATCCCAAGTACCAGCTACAGCAAAAGATACTGCAGTGTGTAGATGGTGTAACACATATGACATTCGGTCAAGCCAGTCAAATCCCACCCCCAGAAAAAGCCAAATACAGTGTTCGTAGGCGGTTCTAGGCGCTACAGTCTGGAACCGCGCGACCGCTACGGTCGCAGGATCGAATCCTGCCTCGGGCATGGATGTGTGTGATGTCCTTAGGTTAGTTAGGTTTAAGAAGTTCTACGTTCTAGGGGACTGATGACCTGAGCAGTTAAGTCCCATAGTGCTTGGAGTCATTTGAACCAGTGTTCGTATTTCACGATGTTGCTGTGGAAAACCACTATAAAATTCTACGATATTTCTGTTTTGGTCATCACATGGATGTTGACGTATTTTATTTGAGTCAGACATAATCCAGAATCCCGAAACTGTTGGTGAGGGTTTATGCAAATCTCACTATAGTTTTCAAAGGGGACAATTTGAATTCAAAGCACATTTAGAACGCACTTGTAGGTACCGACATGTCATTCAATGATTTTGTAAAGTTGTTCACAGATTGCTGGAATCACACACAGTATGGGTTTCTCGATATTGATAAATATACAAAACTGAATGACATTGGAAAAAGTGATGAGTATGTTAGTATACTCTGCACCATGAATAAGTTTGCATGTATCTCAGGCACCCAGCCCGAGATGATAAGGCTGCATAGACAGAGAATGCGTCTGTACATAGATGCAAAGTTTCAGTCTCTCGAATGTAAAGTTAGGAGCTAGAGATGTGTGCCCAGACCCTTCTGCGACTGATCAACGAATTGGATGCTAGGGCTAAGGAACTAGAGACGCACACCCACATCATTCTGAGAAAGAAAGTAGATGGCTTAGCTGTAAAGGTTGATGGAATCGAAAAGAAAGTACATGACTTAACTGTAAAAGTTGAGTGAAATGTATATAAGGTGCAGCCTATGAAGAAGCCCACTTAGTATATAATAAGATGTCAACTAAGCACAACGTCATCGCTGCACAGAGGACTGTTCGAGAGAAGTTATGGCTGCCAAGGTTAGGACATTTGGATCGAGAGCAGACACTGAGAGAAAAGATTAAACCAGTTACTGAATCTCTCGATGAACTCTCAGAGAAATTAGAAAACGATGACGATGATGCTGTTGCCGGTTTCGTTAACCATAACAGTGACACTAGGATAGAAAACCCATTCAGTGTCAGTGGTGAAAGACAATACATGTTGGAGATGCAGGATACCAACACAGTGTGAAATACAGAGACATTATAAAACCATTGTTATTAGACGGTCAATATAGCAGTGGGGATAGTACTGACATTCAGCATAAAAGAGTCAGCAAACAGTCCCTCAGTATATATACTATAACGACCCAATGAAATAATAGATAAACTACGACTCTGTTCGTGGCATCAGCTGCTACAGGCAATACCGCTCATTCGAATGAGGTTGTCTCAATTTCAGAGCTTAGAGACAGAGGTATAATCGAATGAGTATGGAGACGATAGTTCGAGAACTGCACAAACCAGCACGCAGAACATACCCTCAAGGCATGTTATGATTAAAGGTTTGGATGATTTATGACAGGCTGATCTTGTAGATATGAGGGAATATTCACATGAGAATGATGGTTTAAAATGTATTTTAATGTTTACTGATTCATACTCCAAATTTGCCTGGAGGTTACCTGTTAAAACAAAAACGGAGAAAAATGCCGCAGAGGTGCTTGAGCTTTTGTTGCAGACAGGGACGAATTGATGTCCGGGCAACCTCTAAACCGATCATGATGAAGAGATTTACAGCAGGTATATGAAGACTTTGCATTCACCCACTTGAGTCCGAGTATCGTGGAACGTCAGAACAGAACAATAAAACATCTAGTGTGGAAACATTTTAATCTTCGCAGCTCATACGAATGGATAGATATCCTCCCAGAAATAATTGCACATTGTAATCGAACCAAACTTAGCGCAAAAAAAAATAAGATGAATCGATGTTCGTGATAATGGACTCATGGATATAGTGTACTATCGTATTAATATGCTCAATCCATGTAAACAAGAATTTAATGTTGAGAGGCACCCACATGCCTTGCTCATACTGTGGCTTCAAGCAGTAAGGCCTGCAAGATGAGTGGTCTGCCAAGCGAGTGGATTCATTCTTATTTATCGAGTAACATGAACTCTAGTACTCACAATTAAGTTACAAATTATCATCCTATATGAATAATACGAAACGGAAACGCACATCTGACATTCAGTAATTTACAGAACTCTGACTGTTCACTACGCACTGGCAATACCACATTTTCTTTTTTTATTTAACGGCTTTTATCAACACGTGGCCATCGCACTGAATATGAGTCTCGCACACATTATAAATTCTGGATATCATGACAACATACAATTCGAAGGAAAAGGCCACCAAACTTTTTCTTTTCACTATCTTATTTATTCCGATAAATTCTATAACCTAAACACACAAATTCTATAACCTACAACAATAACACATGAGAAATTCCGCCCAGTGGGCATGGCTTAGCATTGGTGATTCTCTACCTTATGGTCTCGTAATTATTTAACGCTACAGTGCACTTTCTGGATAGGATGGTGGATCTTTTATTATATCTCACACTTCGACTCTCACAATCATCATCACGAAACTTTCCTCCAGATCGAGCGGTACAGAAGGAACAAGCATAACCCACTAATCTTTTGAAACTACCTTGCTACTCTCCCATGCAAACCACACATACACAAATTACATGACATACACCGCACTACAACATGGAATACAATACAATAAATAGTCACAACACTATCACTTTCAGCTTACCCACTTCAATTAGTATTTATCCCAGTTTCACACAACACTGCCCCACTTTGTAATTCTACTTTCCTACTATGAACTCTGGAGATATATGCACATCTTCCTGTGCAATGCAAGCCAAGTGGCGTTGCTGGATAGACGGCCGACTCACCTTGCTTCTCTCTCAGAGTTTGAATCTAGCGTCACACGGAATCATATCACGCAAAGTAATATTAAGAACATATTCATCACACACGCGAGCCCTCAACTGATACCATGGACGAGTACTTCTCTTTATCCTTTGTCTCATACACAGATTGAAACTCACACAGTACTCACCACGTGGAAGTACTCGCCTCTAATTTCAAATTCTGCACACGCTATTTCTTAAATATTTCAACTTATAGTACACACGCTAGTAATTCAGCTTAACTTAAGCACACGGAAGTATTTCAACTTATTGCTACACGTGGTTTCATTGTGACCGTTGGTCACTTCCGAAGATTACTACGATCCCATTAATATTACCTGCCTGACATTTAATTCTCCCCACAAAAGTTCCTGAAATAGAGAAATTATTAATTCAAACTACTCTTAAATATTCCACATGCATACCATGTCTCCACTCTTTTGTCTTTACGAAGCACACCTAAGACAGGTCTTAACAGCACAATATCCAGCGGCAGAGTGCTGAAACATGGCCGTTCTTCAGGTCCTCTCGCACCTCTGCTGAAGTGGGGGATCACCTTGCTACCGTATTGGTCATCCACATTTCAGGCGCTCAAAGCTCAGGTAAATTTCATCTCTTTGGTCCCACCAAAGGTGGCCAAAGGATCGTCTCAAAGATGATCATATATTCACATTCACTATCTGCAGTTAGCAGACGACCATACATTCATTCACTTCACAGATCTCACCAAACTGGATGTAGGGATTTATTTTGTGGGAGTGCACATGTGATCAATTAAATAAATAAATTGTCATTCTTTCCCACACTGGTATCCGGCTTCGCTGTATGAATTGAAATTTAGTTATTATACAAAAAAAATGTGTTGTTGTGACAAAAATAATGAAGTATGTTGTACCTATTTTCAATGTTGGGCGGTACTGCACCCTTTCACCACCGGCTACCCATGCAGAAAAAAATGGCACGGTACTATCCTTGCAATGCGAGGGTAGTTCCGAACATTTTTTTAAGAAAGCTGTATTAGAACAAACGTAGCAAGTCATCAAAATAACCAGGAGGAGACCTTAGCCCCTGGTGACCTCAAATAGACGATCAAATGCTGTTATTTTACCAAATTATTGACACAGTTGTTGCATTATTGTATTCTCCACAATCCCGAGTAACGTACACAATCAAATTTACAGCAATCCACATGACAAATAAAACATTACATCATACGAATAAAAAATAAAGTTGAGATAAAAATTTGCTTAGTTACTGGGATCTTCGTTATTTTTATGAGTAATCCAAACTTCACTAATTCAATGACAAATAAAAAAATACTAATTGTGCTCATGAAATTTTAAATAGCTCACCATCCAGACACAGAGCAAGTAATCTGACATGCATAAATTGCGGGTAAAAACCTTTACACAGCAAAATCAACAAAAGAAAAACATTGCGTACACTAGTTACACGTAGAATTCAGGCTCCATATCAGTACTCTAAAATATACATCAAACCTACAGAGAAATAAAACTGAGAAGAAAAACAATGAAATATACCACAAGTTACATACTGGTTACGTAATATAGTCAACCTCGTTAACTGTCATCACTTAAGCAATAGCCACCACTACTCGGCTGTGAGTTTAACCTTATCCTTGTCCACCAGTACAAATACCTGCTGCTGAGCCAGTCAGACCATCAACTTTGATCAATACACGCAGTAAATAGTTTAGCAATAAGTGCTTGAATCCACCAGTAGCTCTCGTATCTTACTCTACTGCTCATTTCTCTGTTGTTACAAATTTGGACGACAAGAACCCTGCATTTCGACTAGTCTTCATTACACTTTAATGCGAAATATCACCACTGTGATTATGCAAATAAGCGGCTTCAGTCAACACACCAACAAGATCATTACTGTCCACGACATTAAAATGCATCCGTTAATTCCGATAATTGTTGTGCAATGCAAACTTTTGTCTCCTGTGACAACCTTACTGACCAATGCAACAAGAGCCGCTACGTTAGTATTACGCCACTGGCTAATAATTAATGCATCATTGTACCAAATATTCTAATAAACATGTTATGTGTACTTGATAACCCAGAACAAACAAAAAAAACACACTAACTATTCTAAACACAAATGTTAATGAAATACAATTACACTTGCTGTCTCTTCAGGAATGAAACATATAAAAAAATTTACACAATTACAAGTACAATCATTATTTCCTATCTTGCGATCACATGGAATCATTTCAGTCTGTGAATTTCTTGGGGTCAAAAAAGTTGCTGACAGGTTCCCCAGAAACACTGTCTCGGTGTCAAAGTTCTCCCATGGTTACCCGGACGAAAGTCTCTAAGTCACTCAAATCGGCATTTTGAACACGCACTGAACAGTAAACTGTATCTTACATTAAACCCAAATGTCATAGTCACTCTCAGAGTACCATCCACACGAATCTGGTCGTCCAAAAATGGCCCTACAACTACTATTACCCACGGTTCTGTCCTTTCAGTTCATGGTGTAATTAAAAGTCGTAAGTTCCAAAAAACAGCACTTATTCCTGCACCAATTAAAGAAATGTCTCCTACTACAAATGCAAATGTCAATGTCCCACTTAAGTTTCTTGCGTTCATACAATAATTAGTCACCAAACGACAACTGTCCTCTTTAAGTATACCAAGCGTCCCACATGCAATTCACAAAGCACACTTAACAAGTCACTGCCAAAAGTTTATGGATCCCACCGTTCAGTGGTCAAGACAAAACAAAACGATCGCCCTGTCTGCTAAAGACAAAATCTTTTCCACCACTCACAACGTGGGAACACCAGTCCTTCACTTTCCACCTTATGAAGACATACGAGCAATCATCTTGTTTCACGGCTCCACAGTCCAGTACTAGTTAATAGTTGCTGGTGAAAAATGCCCGCCGGACTCTGCTCCGCGTCATTCGTTCTGCCGTGGCGCCGCCGCGCGAGCTGTTGAGCAGAAGAAACCACCCGCTGTGGCCTCCGCAGGATACTTTCCCCAGCCGTAAGGGTGGCGGAACTTACGAATGGCCAGTGGTACATGCGTGTCGCCCCAGGCCGTTGACCTGCTGTAGTGGGCGCATGGAGTGTACCCCGACTGGCAGTGGAGTGGGGAGTGCTGTGGTTCTGTCGCCTCTCCCCTGGCTTATGTGGTACGGGCGCGTTCTGTGTAGCCTCTTAGCGCTACGACACCCAATCAGTCAGACCCTTCCATGCATCTCGCAACATTACAGACAAAAGGATATTCTTACAGTATTTAAATACTCATTGATTACATGTATGATCCATTAGATACATTGGTAATAAAAGAATCTTTGTTCTAAAAAACATAAAATCATACACCCTAGTTTTCTACACGTACAACATCAACATTTATCCCTTTTCTATATATAGCCCACACTTGTGCTATTGATTGTACCTGTCGTCCCTCATACAAAACATGAAAGCGTCAAAAAAAAAAAAAGGTATAAGAAACAATCTATACAGCTCATAATTACAATATCAAATAGTGGACTACTCTAACATCCTATCACAGTGAAAATATTAGAAGCTGTTGATTCTAAAACTACAATATACAGTGAACCTTTGTGCTTGTGACAGACTGAAATTAGTATCTCTTTATATATTTTACATTTTATTATATATAACAACATTTCTAGGACACGTATGTACCATCCACATGTCAGATCCTGACCTGCCATCGAGGTTCATCCCAATCAAACAATAAAACACAATAATGTTTTAGTTATGGATCGGTAGCATCCCCTTTACAGGAGTGTGCGCATTGATCACACTACTCTACGACTCTCACTCACCAGACATCACATTTTCCTTCTCATTCAACCCATTAATACACTGACAGAATAGGTCTAGAAGTCAGCTAACCTTAACACCACCACACTCACGACAACATACCATACCTTTGCTCCCTTATACTCAACCACATAACACATGAAGCTGTTTCGGAGATAGCTTTCCAGTCTCCGAATTCGTCCTTTCACTCTGGCACCTCTCTCCATCGGCTTACCTCTGCATTCACTTTACCGATTATTCATCCTGCTAAATATCAACTTAGAATTGCGACATTTCATCTAAGAACAAAAAATACGCAAATTATTCATCCTGCAAAATAACTGTACACATTCTTGGTACTGTTTTGATTAGTTATACTGGTACCAGACTTCAACAACAACAACAACAAAAATTAGTTTTTTCATATAGTAAATGTTATGGTAAGAATTAGTTTTACACTTATATTAGATCTTACGTCAGTATTCCACAACGTTCACCATCTGGATCTCATACTCCCTTTATGTCCTTTCACGTTGTGCAGTTGTCCTCCTCTCTTCATTCGTATTTCGGCTCTCCGTCCGTCCATTACTCCATCATTTCCTGGTCTTCCTTCGCCATTGGCATCCATCTCGATTGCAGCGTACACAGGCCTCTCTGTAACATACATCTAAGACATCTCCACATTATTAAATTCTACTCACCTTCATTTACCACTGTTTCATCACGTCGAATCACTCTTTATTAATCACACTGCTTCACGTCCCTTCTCTCCTTAAATATCACCTTTATCCTCTATTATTTATCACGTCGCTTCTCTCTCTATCTACCATCTTTATCCACTCATTAATCATCACGTCGTTTCTGCTTGATCATTATTCATATGACAAAAAATACGTCCATACACCACTCTGTCGACTCCTGTTCATGACTCATTCGACCAGTCTATTCCGTCATACTTCCTGACATCCCGCCTGAAAATTCTTATGTTCGATTTGACCCTGCACAACGTTACACACCACAAATAAATAGACTGACTATCTACCATAAATTGCCTACTTTCGATCTATCCTTAACTTTTCCATAATTTGATGTTAGAAATGTGATGAAGCTCACGCGATTGTTTTCCCTTGATCGTCTCAATCAGTACAGCATTTTCCTGGACAATTCGCCTCACTCTGAATGGTCCACTATACACAGCAAAGAATTTGCTAGTTAGGAATCTGTGCTTACATGAAAATTAAATGTGTGCAGAGAATATACAAGCTGGGAGAAATGGGCAGCCCAAGTGTTAGAAATAAAAATTTGCAAATTTTGCTCTGAGAGACCAGCCTAACAGATGCCATTACTGGTGTTTTATTCTCTGATCAGAAGTATGGTATTTGCATTCCTACATATCAGTAGAGTATGTCTGCTACATAGACAATTTTCAGTGGCAGCGGCATGTGTTTTAAAGCAAGATGTTAAGGGCTGATATGTTGGATTAGTTTCTCCTATCCTTCAATCCATCGTGACAAGAATGAAATGCCAGGATTCCACGCTCTCCTGTCATTCTCATAGTTTCTACCGTTCCTATCCCCGACACTGTCTGACCTATGAGTCGTGTCTCCGTTTACGATGTTGCTCTCATTACCAAGTTCCTGTAACAAGTGCTGAAATGACGAAGAATCGTCTAAGCCTCTGCCTGCTATCACTATATCTCTGCGCAATTTCAGTGGCAATTTCGTTATACAGATCCTAAAGAGCTCCCCAGGTTCGTATGGCACATCCAAATACCTATTTCGTCTCAGCATTTCCTGATAGCACGACACTGGATCTCTTATACTACATTCGTTACAATTTGGCATCATCAATATGCTTTGCTTAACCTGGTCCTGCTTACTCTTCGACCAGAATTCATTTAAAAACTTGTCACAAGATATCTTGTAGCTACTACAGTCTTTAATAACTTCCTGCATTTTCGCTCTAGCCTTGTCCCTCAAATGGTTACACACAAACTTCATTTTGAGGAGCGGTCCCCACGATGAAGGTAATGAAACGTGAAATTGAGACAGCCTTGGACTATACCCAGTTGGCTTTACCACCTGTTTTATCCGACACAACCGTTCTTCTAACTCTCTGAGTTCGTCTTCCTCTTTCTGCCTATTTTCGTTTTTTGAATTTATCTCACTCTCCCTCTGCAATCTACCTGGTGGTGTGTCACCTTCGCTACTGCACGCTAATTGCAACTGTGCTAGTTCTTCCCTATGTTTCCTACTTATTTCTAATTGCGTCTCTTTAAGCTGTAATAGTGATTGTATCTCCCCCTGGTTGGCATAAACCTCTCGCTGCATACTGTCAGTGCCTGTCTCGCCTCTTATACTGATCCTTTCTACATCTGCACTAATCGTATTCATTCTGACCACTACCTCTTTGATTCGCTCATCCGCCAACACATCCGTACGTTCTGTAGTATCACTCTCTATTGCAAATATTCGTACCTCCAAATTATTGGCTTTTTCTTTCACAGCATCCCGTACTTGTTTCGACGCACCCAGATTCTTCTCCCCCTCATCCAACCGATTATTAACTGCGGACAGACGCAGCTTCATCATTGCCTCTTTATTTCCCTTATCCACTGCCTCCAATCTTCCTTATTATCTTTATCCACCGCTTCCAATCTTTCCTTTTTATCTATATCCATCGCTTCCAATCTTTCCTTATACGCTTCCCATCTTTCCTTATTATCTTTATCAATTGCTTCCAATCTTTCCTTATACTCCCTATCTCTTTCCTTATTATCTCTATCCATTGTCTCCAATCTTTCCTTATTATCTCTATTCATCACTTCCAATCTTTCCTTATTATCTCTATCCATCCTCTGTAAAAACTGCAGTAGCACATTGTCATTTGCTACTTTCGGTGCGCTCACCTCATTCGCCTGAGAAACCGTAGCTTCGCCAAGGGTAGCTTCACTTTCGCTGCATACCTGACCTAGTCCCGGCTCGCCCGCGTCGTCGGGAAAAGCCCCCGTTTGTGGACAAAGCCCACCGCATAAAGTATCACCTAGCCGCGGTCCGCTGAACAATTCAGCCCCTTCCGAGTGTTTGTCGTTCTCGCTCATTAACCCAAGGTCGACACCTACTTCCTGCTGCACTGCTACATTCACGCCAGAATCACTATTCTCCATGGTGACTACACTTTTCGACTGCGACCTAGTTACTACGGACATTACGCAAAAAAAATTATGCAAGGATCTTCCAGCCTTGGACGATATAGCAATTAATTACATAAAAAATAAAAGATCCTCACCAATCCAGAAATAAATTGCAACAAAAAAAATTTACTTCTTAGCGCTATCACAATAAATTCCATCCAAAAAAAAAATGTTAACAGCAATAATCCTGGCAGTGTCGAAATTATGAGATGCACCCACATGCCTTGCTCATACTGTGGCATCAAGCAGTCAGGCCTGCAAGATGAGTGGTCTGCCAAGCGAGTGGATTCATTCTTATTTATCGAGTAACATGAACTCTAGTACTCACAATTAAGTACAAATTATCCTCCTATATGAATAATACGAAACGGAAACGCACATCTGACATTCAGTAATTTACAGAACTCTGACTGTTCACTACGCACTGGCAATACCACATTTTCTTTTTTTATTTAACGGCTTTTATCAACACGTGGCCATCGCACTGAATATGAGTCTCGCACACATTATAAATTCTGGATATCATGACAACATACAATTCGAAGGAAAAGGCCACCAAACTTTTTCTTTTCACTATCTTATTTATTCCGATAAATTCTATAACCTAAACACACAAATTCTATAACCTACAACAATAACACACGAGAAATTCCGCCCAGTGGGCATGGCTTAGCATTGGTGATTCTCTACCTTATGGTCTCGTAATTATTTAACGCTACAGTGCACTTTCTGGATAGGATGGTGGATCTTTTATTATATCTCACACTTCGACTCTCACAATCATCATCACGAAACTTTCCTCCAGATCGAGCGGTACAGAAGGAACAAGCATAACCCACTAATCTTTTGAAACTACCTTGCTACTCTCCCATGCAAACCACACATACCCAAATTACATGACTTACACCACACTACAACATGGAATACAATACAATAAATAGTCACAACACTATCACTTTCAGCTTTCCCACTTCAATTAGTATTTATCCCAGTTTCACACAACACTGCCCCACTTTGTAATTCTACTTTCCTACTATGAACTCTGGAGATATATGCACATCTTCCTGTGCAATGCAAGCCAAGTGGCGTTGCTGGATAGATGGCTGACTCACCTTGCTTCTCTCTCAGAGTTTGAATCGAGCGTCACACGGAATCATATCACGCAAAGTAATATTAAGAACATATTCATCACACACGCGAGCCCTCAACTGATACCATGGACGAGTACTTCTCTTTATCCTTTGTCTCATACACAGATTGAAACTCACACAGTACTCACCACGTGGAAGTACTCGCCTCTAATTTCAGATTCTGCACACGCTATTTCTTAAATATTTCAACTAATAGTACACATGCTAGTAATTCAGCTTAACTTAAGCACACGGAAGTATTTCAACTTATTGCTACACGTGGTTTCATTGTGACCGTTGGTCACTTCCGAAGATTACTACGATCCCATTAATATTACCTGCCTGACATTTAATTCTCCCCACAAAAGTTCCTGAAATAGAGAAATTATTAATTCAAACTACTCTTAAATATTCCACATGCATACCATGTCTCCACTCTTTTGTCTTTACGAAGCACACCTAAGACAGGTCTTAACAGCACAATATCCAGCGGCAGAGTGCTGAAACATGGCCGTTCTTCAGGGCCTCTCGCACCTCTGCTGAAGTGGGGGAGCACCTTGCTACCGTATTGGTCAGCCATGTTTCAGGCGCTCAAAGCTCAGGTAAATTTCATCTCTTTAGTCCCACCAAAGGTGGCCAAAGGATCGTCTCAAAGATGATCATATATTCACATTCACTATCTGCAGTTAGCAGACGACCATACATTCATTCATTTCACAGATCTCACCAAACTGGATGTAGGGATTTATTTTGTGGGAGTGCACATGTGATCAATTAAATAAATAAATTGTCATTCTTTCCCACACTGGTATCCGGCTTCGCTGTATGAATTGAAATTTAGTTATTTTACAAAAAAAAAGTGTTGTTGTGACAAAAATAATGAAGTATGTTGTGCCTATTTTCAATGCCTGGCGGTACTGTACCCTTTCAATGTGAGTGATTTGCTAAGTATCTCAAAATACAAGACAGCTTTTGAGAAGCCACACCTCTCAGACTGGTCAAGTGAGACATTCACTGTTTCCAAAGTGCAAAGAACAAATTTCAGATCTAATATCTTAAAGGATAGCAGTGGCACTGACATTTCAGGACAATTACGCCGAAGAAATGCCCAGAACCACACGTCTCTCATAGAACTTGTTGTACGACATCGAGGGTACAGAGCAGTAGTTAAATGGCTTGGTTTTCCTGCAACATAAAACGGCTGGACTGACGCTGACGATTTGATATATAATGCGGTGCACAGAGCACAACGAGCACACTAGCATAACATGCGTGATAGGAGACTTAGGATCGTCATCCAAAACCAAGACGCTTTAACCGTCCCATGCAAGAGTTCCATATATCCTGATGAATCATTTACGAAAAGGGATGGTACTGCTGCAATGGCATCTAACCGTCCATATAATGCTTTAGCGTTCCTATTTCATGAGATACGATATGAACTTAACGGGGTCGAGACTGACCATACACGCAATGTAGGCATAACATCAACTCTTAAAGTGTAGGTCTCAGCTTCTCCCTAGGATTTGAACGATTCAGAAAATGGTGGATGATTCATTGTCGAGCAAGTTGGCAGAAGAGTAGAAGAGTAGAAGAGATTTACTGCATTTATACCTTTTAAATTGCTTATGGGACACTTTGAGGACAGGCGACGAATAGTTCTGAATGGGAAACAGGAACATATTCTGGTACGGAGTGCAACGGACAACAACGCAAACATTCAAGAAGCTCAAGAGGAGAGCGAGATCACCATCAATAAAATAATATGGGAAATGCTACACATCACAGTATCGGATTAGCAGTGTTTGATGATTTTTAAAGTTTTGAATGCTGGTGTGTTTCTTCCGTTATTTTTCTGTTCATGGGAGGTTTCCGAGTACCCAGTGCAACCGACTGCAAGCAGACAAACGTGGTCTATTAAAACCTCCACTCAACTGGAGACGCCCAGGTTCATCATATCTGCGTTTCCGACCAATTGAAGAGGGAATATAGCAAATGATTCCACCAGATTTTATAATTGCAAATATACTAATGCCAGATTCTACCTGACCTCCGAATTCCACGCCGGCCGGGGTGGCCGAGGGGTTCTAGGCGCTACAATCTGGAACCGCACGTCCGATACGGTCGCAGGTTCGAATCCTGCCTTGGGCATGGATGTGTGTGATGTCCTTAGGTTAGTTGGGTTTAAGTAGTTCTAAGTTCTAGGGGACGAATGACCTCAAAAGTTAAGTCCCATAGTGCTCAGAGCCATTTGAACAATTTTTTTTAAACCGAATTCCACCATTATGATAATTTACACCTGCAGTGGGATGAGAATATATACAGTTTAGCATATGACATGTATGAATGGTTCTATGTTTCATACTATGAAGAGGAAGGATGTCTACTCAGTCCACGGAAATTCAAGGAGCTGGCGTCAATCATCGTAACAGACTGTTCAAAACAGAACAAGATACTTAAAGCTGCACCTATAGATGTACGAACTGAATTTGAATCTTCAGCAAATTACCCAGAACGCACTGCTGCATATGCTCTAGTTCTACCGTGTGATTAACTACTGCCTGCTCGCCGGTGTTGTGCAACGAGCTGTATAAATGAACAGATGCTGCGCCATACCCAGAGCATTCCACAATGGCATCTGAAGGTGTGAGCTTCATTGTAGACGCTCAGGGTTTGTTTGATGATGAGTGTAGACAGTTCATAATTAAAGATGTTGCATTCATAGCATACAGAGAAGATGCAGGTATGATAGAGACATTCTCAGCAAACATTGTATCACCGAGGTCTTTCAAGGATGTGGAGTGTGCTAAAACACGGAGGATTATAAAGTATTTAACACATTTCTAGCATGGAATTCTCTGGGATGACCCTCTAAAAATATGGTGGCGTCGGTTTATAATCTTTGTGAAGGGGAGGGAGAAGATCGTATGGATGCGTCGAATCTCCATGCTTGCTGCTGTTCAGAATCTGGAATTCTACAGGTCTTCTGCTCTCCATCGACTCAAGAAGATGTGTGAAAATAGTGTTGCTGTGTCTGCTTATGAAAACGTAAAATTACTTTTAAGGTAGATAAAAAACAAATGAAATTTTACCTCATAATATGTGTGTACTTGTTTTGCTAATTTCACCCTGTTCCCAATATGACAGTATACAGTTTTGCCCACGTCCTATCTCTGTGGTTTTCTTCAAGCACATAAAATAGAATTTTAGACATGTTTGATATACGTGTTTGGAAGTGGCCATGATCACGTGGCTCCTGCTCCCATAAGCCAACTCGCACTGCACGATAGGCGTAATCCCACACAACCATTCTATATATTTGGTTATCTTTCATCTTAAACTTCACCTCCTTAATAGCACTCATCTCTCGTAAAACTAATGTCATTTGCGCCATGCACTCCCTTTGTATACGCAATGCAGTAGGGGATAGGTTTTTTTTTATAAATAAAGACAACAGAGACACATGGTAACTAATTTCTTCATTTATTCAGTTCACAAAGATACCATTTGATTTTTGAGATACAGTTCAGTTCTTGAGATATAGTTCAGTCCTTGATGTACGAATCAGTTCTTGAGGTACAGTTCCATTCTTGAGATAAAATTTAACTCTGATATTTCAGTGCAGAGATACTTTTCACTTACACGCTATTACTAGTAACTAGAAAAAAGAAGTACCTCCCAAAAGTAACCCTGGTTGAGAACACTTTTACAATTTTTTTCCAGTAGCAGTAGATGGGAATATTTAGAATTTTCTGCGATAAAAACTAATGTGGAGACACTTTCTTTTTAATGCAACTAAATTCCACAGTCCCCATAGATGGAACAATAATTTGGATGGACTGTGAGCTATATACACTTGAAAACTAATCAGTCTTGGACAGCTAGCGGCAGGTGATACTTAAAAACTATTCTACACTCCTGGAAATGGAAAAAAGAACACATTGACACCGGTGTGTCAGACCCACCATACTTGCTCCGGACACTGCGACAGGGCTGTACAAGCAATGATCACACGCACGGCACAGCGGACACACCAGGAACCGCGGTGTTGGCCGTCGAATGGCGCTAGCTGCGCAGCATTTGTGCACCGCCGCCGTCAGTGTCAGCCAGTTTGCCGTGGCATACGGAGCTCCATCGCAGGCTTTAACACTGGTAGCATGCCGCGACAGCGTGGACGTGAACCGTATGTGCAGTTGACGGACTTTGAGCGAGGGCGTATAGTGGGCATGCGGGAGGCCGGGTGGACGTACCGCCGAATTGCTCAACACGTGGGGCGTGAGGTCTCCACAGTACATCGATGTTGTCGCCAGTGGTCGGCGGAAGGTGCACGTGCCCGTCGACCTGGGACCGGACCGCAGCGACGCACGGATGCA
The DNA here is from genome assembly GCF_023898315.1 of Schistocerca nitens. Lineage (NCBI taxonomy): Eukaryota > Metazoa > Arthropoda > Insecta > Orthoptera > Acrididae > Schistocerca > Schistocerca nitens. Next base: position 800,167,547 of record NC_064616.1, on the reverse strand, counting down.
CGCCAAGACCGTAGGATCCTACGCAGTGCCGTAGGGGACCGCACCGCCACTTCCCAGCAAATTAGGGACACTGTTGCTCCTGGGGTATCGGCGAGGACCATTCGCAACCGTCTCCATGAAGCTGGGCTACGGTCCCGCACACCGTTAGGCCGTCTTCCGCTCACGCCCCAACATCGTGCAGCCCGCCTCCAGTGGTGTCGCGACAGGCGTGAATGGAGGGACGAATGGAGACGTGTCGTCTTCAGCGATGAGAGTCGCTTCTGCCTTGGTGCCAATGATGGTCGTATGCGTGTTTGGCGCCGTGCAGGTGAGCGCCACAATCAGGACTGCATACGACCGAGGCACACAGGGCCAACACCCGGCATCATGGGTTGGGGAGCGATCTCCTACACTGGCCGTACACCACTGGTGATCGTCGAGGGGACACTGAATAGTGCACGGTACATCCAAACCGTCATCGAACCCATCGTTCTACCATTCCTAGACCGGCAAGGGAACTTGCTGTTCCAACAGGACAATGCACGTCCGCATGTATCCCGTGCCACCCAACGTGCTCTAGAAGGTGTAAGTCAACTACCCTGGCCAGCAAGATCTCCGGATCTGTCCCCCATTGAGCATGTTTGGGACTGGATGAAGCGTCGTCTCACGCGGTCTGCACGTCCAGCACGAACGCTGGTCCAACTGAGGCGCCAGGTGGAAATGGCATGGCAAGCCGTTCCACAGGACTACATCCAGCATCTCTACGATCGTCTCCATGGGAGAATAGCAGCCTGCATTGCTGCGAAAGGTGGATATACACTGTACTAGTGCCGACATTGTGCATGCTCTGTTGCCTGTGTCTATGTGCCTGTGGTTCTGTCAGTGTGATCATGTGATGTATCTGACCCCAGGAATGTGTCAATAAAGTTTCCCCTTCCTGGGACAATGAATTCACGGTGTTCTTATTTCAATTTCCAGGAGTGTATTTACATGATGCACATGTTGTGTAGATTTATTTTCGTGTGTGTACACAATACAGATATGCCGTGTATGAATAAATAAATATTTAGATGACATATTTCATTATGTTTTTTTTTTTTTTTTTTTTTTTTTTTTTTTTTTTTTTTTTTTTTTTTTACAAATGGTTCAAATGGCTCTAAGCACTATGAGACTTAACATCTGAGGTCATCAGTCCTCTAGGCTTACAACTACTTAAACCTAACTAACCTAAGGACATCACACACATCCATGCCCGAGGCAGGATTCGAACCTGCAAACGTAGCAGCAGCGCGGTTCCGGACTGAAGCGCCTAGAACTGCTCCATCACAGCAGCTGGCTTTTTTTTTTACATTTTAAAAACTTTTTTTTACTTTTTTTCACAGCATACACATACATGGTTCGCATATATATATATGTATAAATGTGTGTACACAATCCACACTCCTCATGTTCATACATAAATATTTACATCACACAAACAGACACACACGCGCGCGCGCGCGCGAGCGTACGCACAGTCACTCACTCATTCTCTCACTCGATCTGAGTCCCCCTCCTCGCTACAAGTGAACAATGTGAGTATGGAAGACGTTCCACCCTGTGATCACAAATGACCATTTTGTCGTCATGAGGCGCCAGGCTGATTTTAGACTGCAACACATTGTACACCTCATATCCTCTTGATCAAATATCAATTTTACTAGTTTGCTGTACCATATGCAGCGGCTGCAGTGCAGCACCACGAACATCGCTGTACAGGCACTGCAAATAGTCTTAGATAGAGAGGCTCTCGATGCCTTACGACACCCACCGTTAGCCTGCCTCTGGGTGGCACCTTCCAATGTGCGATACGCATACATTTTTGATTGCAGACCTACAAACTCCACAACTGGCAATCCATTCGCCTCGTCTTTCCTAAGGCCAATAACCTTCTTTTCTGTGGAACAATGCCATAAGAATTATCAACCGTGTATAAGAATATGTCAAATTCATTACCATGGTACCCCATTACTTCATACAGATTTCAGTTCTTTACCCAATAGCTATCTGTATCTGTATAAAGCAACCTTGGATCTGCGAAATGAATTTTCGTAAACTCATAATGAAAGTGGTACATGTGGAGTTTGGATAAGTCTAGTACACACATCCTCACACAAATTGGCTTCGTAAACTCTACTGCAGTGTTTGCCATCTCCAAAGCAACGAAGTTGTTATTGAATATGCTGACCTGCTTAAAATTTGGTGCGGCAATGCATTTTCTTACGCCATAACACGCATCCCATTCGGTTCTAATCAAAATTTCACATCGTTCCCTCAAGTTCTTCATTGTTGTGCTGAAGTTTGGATTATTCATTAATTTATAAAAATCTTTCGCAGAAGCTCTCTGTCTCATATTCAAATCAATACACTGCTTCAACCAGGGGGACTGCTTGAGGGAGATAGTCAGAGTGATTCTAATTAGCTCCATCCCCAAGCTGAGACACTGCTGGAGACTGCGATAGAGAATGATATCTCTCCACTTATCCCCCAGCGTTGTCATCAGTGTTGGGATGGAGCCTCCTCACGGTACTAATTGTTCTGGACGCAGAGGCAAATTGGCGAGCACATCATGCAGACTAATAGGGTATGTGAGTTCTGCCTCCATCACATACCACACATCAGTATCAGCCACGAAGCCCCCCTTGATTTTTCCACCTAATCCCTAGCATTCGTCTTCGGGCGGCCTTCAAAACTAACCAATCGGCGGAGATTGTTGCATGACATGCCCATGTAAGTTACTTACATCCAGGTACATGATGTAACTCGAATCAAGGGATGCGATGAACCTGTCACCCGTCCATGGGTGATTTGCCTTGGTGTGCCTATGGACTCATTGGGAAAGTCCCCCACTGACCCCTTGCTCAAAGAAAAGAAGCATGTCGGGATCAGTCAATAGTTCGATGCTGTGGTTTGCTCTCTTGAGCATAATGTCCCAAAACAACCCAGGTGCTGTGTAATAAATGTGTAGTCATGCATGGACTCTGTATATTCTCGAAAACTTCCGCAAGCAAGCACATGTCTGTTCCCATGTAAAGCTGTGCATACTCTCCTAAACTGGATTTGTTGAATTCTCACCAGACATTCACAGCCTGCTTACACTCTGCATCCGATATGGTATCGCCTGTGAGATTGCTGGAGAATACAGTTATGTCAGGTAGCCTTGTTTCGTTGGGTTTTGACATACTATGCAGATACTACTATGGGAAAACGTCCTTTCTACTCACAATTTGAAACTTTCCATTTTCAGGAAATGCAGCTCAAGTGATGTGCATATCTTCTGAAGGTAGAGTTTCAAAAAGTTTCTGGAGTGGTGCTTGTGTAAAATGTAGTGAGGCAAGGAAGTTGAGCATAATTGTTGGCGCCATTCGTTTGGAGAATTACATATATTTCTCGACGCTCTCAGGCAGGACACTAACCTGATTTTTCTCCCACACGAAATCAGTCAACAAGAAAGTGAGTGTCATACCAGCTTAAATTATGGAAGAAGACGGGTATGTGCCGTGGTAACTGGTACTTCAAATTGCATGTGGTGTGGCCTGCACCAGGGAACTCCCCCATAACGCCGGCTCGGGTGGCCGAACGGTTCTAGGCGCTACAGTCTGGAACAGCGCGACCGCTACAGTCGCAGGTTCGAATCCTACCTCGGGCATGGATGTTTGTGATATCCTTAGGTTAGTTAGGTTTAAGTAGTTCTAAGTTCTAGGGGACTGATGACCTCAGAAGTTAAGTCCCATAGTGCTCAGAGCCATTTGAACCATTTTTCCCCATAAGCTGACGGTTGACCTTACGAGGAGTTCCCATTTTTCTTTCTAATGGCAGCCCACAAATATGACAGTCACCCACATTATTTTACAGATGTTCATTCTCCTTCGATTTGGTCATGGGAACGATGTTGCTGTAAAGCTTATCAAGCTCCCATGAAAGTCTTTCGAGTTCAGTGAGAATCATGCAAAACACGCCTGATGCTTCTCATTTATGACATTAATGCATGCCTTCTTCTCATCTATATCTTTAGGTGCCTTTATATAGCTAGATCCTCCATTTAGAGGATCACAGACATGTGTATGGATGTCCAAGACTAGTATTTGGCTGGGTGCTTTAGCTGACCCCCTAACTTCCACATCAGAAAACTGGGTCAATATAACTCTCATGGTGGATTCACGAAACCACTTGGTGACTGATGCGCTCCGCATTATCACGACGTCTCCCCCCTCCCCAAAGATAATGAAGACTTGTCTCTTCAACGCCAGAGGCAACTTTGGCGAGGAGAGTGCGATAGTTCAATACACAACACTGCACCATATTTAATGGCGGAATATCATGGATTATTACCAACCTTGAGAAGCTCCATTTCCACATTAGGAAGACACGATATAAAAACTAAACAGGGTTGTCGTACCCTCCTGCCAGATTCTCGATTCTAGTGAATATGATTTACTCAAAGGTGTCCACAATCACCGAGTATTCTAACTGCAGAATAGGACCATTGATCTGATGTCCTTGACTAAAAGGATGAGAGAGGGAACTGCCGCTAGCCACAGGATTGTTGCTATTATTAATTCTATAACTACAACCAGTTGATGGCGATGACGAAGCAGAATGGAGCTGAGGGGTATGTGCCGCACCTTGCGAGATCGGCCTCACCGGACCCTGCTTTGGCGAAGCAGGCTTCGCCGCCCCCTGTACCTGCGCCAAAACGTACAGCAGGAATTGTTCCACTGGTGCAGCCACAATAGTAGAGAGAAAATAACGAAAATTAAGTACAACTTCCAGACATCGCCAGCTGCTGCTGTTCAAAGCAGAGAAAGAATACAGATTATTATTATTTGTAAGCAGAATGAGTACACGTATATAAATTACCTATTTCGCTCTGGCTCCTTGGCATCTCTCTCAGGTCATCCAACACATCTTTAAGGCAGCGAAGGTCTCTTTCCATCTCCTCCACCCACTGTGGCATTTTGTTCTCACCTGAATGGGGGAAGAGCCATTTATCCCTCTCACTGATATCACCTAAAAGCACATAAATTTTTTAAAAAATAAAAACATATCCATGTGCAAAAAAGACAAGAAAAAATATATTTTTTGGAATATGCACTTCAAGGAGATCTGCGATGTCTCCTGCTTATCCACGACACACACCCCTCCCTGTTCCTCTTCTCCTGTCAGGAAATCGTCTACAACAACAACAACAAAGAATACTCACCATATTACATATACGATGAAATTTTTATCAAACAACAACATATTATATACAGGGTGTTACAAAAAGGTACGGCCAAACATTCAGGAAACATTCCTCACACACAAATAAAGAAAAGATGTTATGTGGACATGTGTCCGGAAACGCTTAATTTCCATGTTAGGGCTCATTTTAGTTTCGTCAGTATGTACTGTACTTCCTCGATTCATCGCCATGATTTCATACGGGATACTCTACCAGTGCTACTAGAACATGTGCCTTTACAAGTACCACACAACATGTGTTTCATGCACGATGGAGCTCCTGCACATTTCAGTCGAAGTGTTGGTACGCTTCTCAACAACAGATTTGGTGACCGATGGATTGGTAGAGGCGGACCAATTCCGTGGCCTCCGCGCTCTCCTGACCTCAACCCTCTTGACTTTCATTTATGGGGGCATTTGAAAGCTCTTGTCTACGCAACCCCGGTACCAAATGTAGAGACTCTTCGTGCTCGTATTGTGGACGGCTGTGATACAATACGCCATTCTCCAGGGCTGCATCAGCGCATCAGGGATTCCATGCGACGGAGGGTGGATGCATGTATCCTCGCTAACGGAGGACATTTTGAACATTTCCTGTAACAAAGTGTTTGAAGTCACGCTGGTACGTTCTGTTGCTGTGTGTTTCCATTCCATGATTAATGTGATTTGAAGAAAAGTAATAAAATGAGCTCCAACATGGAAAGCAAGCGTTTCCGGACACATGTCCACATAACATACTTTCTTTCCTTGTGTGTGAGGAATGTTTCCTGAAAGTTTGGCCGTACCTTTTTGTAACACCCTGTATACACAGTACTATGAAGAAGAAAAGTACATATACTACTTACAATGCTGATACTGTTGTTCGCTTTCAGCAGCCTGCTCACCAATTATATATTGAAAATATGCTGAAACAATAAGACAACATGTATTCAATACTGCGAAATTCTTCGTGAAAAAGTTACAGTTATCGAATTTGATTTTCTAAATCATGTACAACAGTAAAGACTCACTGACTGACCACTAAATAACAGCATCATATTACTCATATGAAGGAGAATATACACTCCTGGAAATGGAAAAAAGAACACATTGACACCGGTGTGTCAGACCCACCATACTTGCTCCGGATACTGCGAGAGGGCTGTACAAGCAATGATCACACGCACGGCACAGCGGACACACCAGGAACCGCGGTGTTGGCCGTCGAATGGCGCTAGCTGCGCAGCATTTGTGCACCGCCGCCGTCAGTGTCAGCCAGTTTGCCGTGGCATACGGTGCTCCATCGCAGTCTTTAACACTGGTAGCATGCCGCGACAGCGTGGACGTGAACCGTATGTGCAGTTGACGGACTTTGAGCGAGGGCGTATAGTGGGCATGCGGGAGGCCGGGTGGACGTACCGCCGAATTGCTCAACACGTGGGGCGTGAGGTCTCCACAGTACATCGATGTTGTCGCCAGTGGTCGGCGGAAGGTGCACGTGCCCGTCGACCTGGGACCGGACCGCAGCGACGCACGGATGCACGCCAAGACCGTAGGATCCTACGCAGTGCCGTAGGGGACCGCACCGCCACTTCCCAGCAAATTAGGGACACTGTTGCTCCTGGGGTATCGGCGAGGACCATTCGCAACCGTCTCCATGAAGCTGGGCTACGGTCCCGCACACCGTTAGGCCGTCTTCCGCTCACGCCCCAACATCGTGCAGCCCGCCTCCAGTGGTGTCGCGACAGGCGTGAATGGAGGGACGAATGGAGACGTGTCGTCTTCAGCGATGAGAGTCGCTTCTGCCTTGGTGCCAATGATGGTCGTATGCGTGTTTGGCGCCGTGCAGGTGAGCGCCACAATCAGGACTGCATACGACCGAGGCACACAGGGCCAACACCCGGCATCATGGTGTGGGGAGCGATCTCCTACACTCGCCGTACACCACTGGTGATCGTCGAGGGGACACTGAATAGTGCACGGTACATCCAAACCGTCATCGAACCCATCGTTCTACCATTCCTAGACCGGCAAGGGAACTTGCTGTTCCAACAGGACAATGCACGTCCGCATGTATCCCGTGCCACCCAACGTGCTCTAGAAGGTGTAAGTCAACTACCCTGGCCAGCAAGATCTCCGGATCTTTCCCCCATTGAGCATGTTTGGGACTGGATGAAGCGTCGTCTCACGCGGTCTGCACGTCCAGCACGAACGCTGGTCCAACTGAGGCGCCAGGTGGAAATGGCATGGCAAGCCGTTCCACAGGACTACATCCAGCATCTCTACGATCGTCTCCATGGGAGAATAGCAGCCTGCATTGCTGCGAAAGGTGGATATACACTGTACTAGTGCCGACATTGTGCATGCTCTGTTGCCTGTGTCTATGTGCCTGTGGTTCTGTCAGTGTGATCATGTGATGTATCTGACCCCAGGAATGTGTCAATAAAGTTTCCCCTTCCTGGGACAATGAATTCACGGTGTTCTTATTTCAATTTCCAGGAGTGTATATACTACTTATGATGCTGTAGCTGTCGCTGCAACCTCTGTGCCTCCAACTCGTTCACAATTTGGTGGATGTATGCGTAAACAATTAGATGAAGTGTATTTAATATCGTTACTATTAAATTATTAGTGGACGAAAAAGTTATAGTTGCTGATTTGAATATTAACTTACCAGGTAATTCCCATTGCATTGGACGTTTACCGCCATTGGCACTGCTGCTGCTATTGCTTGATGCAGCTACAGAATGCTTCATGTTGGTGCAGATAAGACGATGACAAAGGAAACAGACTACTAACACACAAGGAAGGAATCAAATCGAACCGCTGCAACTGCAAGCGAGAACAGAATGAGGCCGTGGGTGGATGGGGTAGGGTTTATACAGACTCAAGCTTTGACCACTAATTTGGTAGGAAACAACCAGATTGCAGCATTTGGGGATACCGTGGTGGACAGGTTTGGACAGCTTGGTTCACACATGTACAAACATGATGTAGGAAGTTGAGGTGGCAAAGCATGCCACCGCGAACCAAGGGGACCATGGCTACAGGGTGATCTGGTTACTAGATGGTAAAAAAAAATGAATGCAGTATTCTGAGACACCACGATCTGCTGATTTGGACGAGTTGGTCAGAATTCCCCCCCCCCCCCCCCCCCATGCATAGCACATGACAGGAAGTAGCCATTTGAGGCCTGCTAATACCGTAAGACAGCTGGTAGTCCATCACGGAACAGTGTGGCTGCTGACAGTAGACACGGGCCTGAGTGGGCGAAGTGTAGCCTCTCAGCTGGTTTGGACACCACCACATGGTGTAGCCCAACAAAGTGACTGGTGCATGGGGTGTCCCAGCTGGCCTGGCTCCTGGCACGTCTGTCCTACAGTTGATGCAAAGATGTGATTGGAAGATTTTTAACAGCGCAATTACGAGTTATGTTGGTGTCGATTTCGTGACGGTATTCGTTGCATGATTGGAAAAAAAGATTTATTTAATTACTTATTTTCGATATATTTTATAAGACCTGCATCTTACAAAACAGCAGAGAATAATGACCATTTCCCACCAAATAGAAGAGAGATATAACCCCTGTGAACTGAATTTTATAAATAAACAGTACATCAATTTCTATGTAATTCACATTGATTTGAATTTGGTGTTGCGAGATCCCTCCTCTCCAGCACAGACTGAATCTTTTTCCCACCAATTTCCCAGTGGAATAGGGGAGTGGCGCTGCGGGATTTAGCAGAGGGGGGGGGGGGTTAGGAAATTTATAGATTTAATTAATTAGTCAATTGATTTGATATCAAAGGTGTATCTTCAAAGGGATTTCCCAGAGGGAAGGGAGTTGGAGGGGAGGGAGAGGGTGAGAGGGTTTCTCAGAATGACAGAGTATCCCCAAGGGGTCGCAAATCAGCTTAAGGGGAAACCTCTTAGCTGAACAATAGGACAAGTAAAGGGGGTCATAAATCAGTCATAAATATTTGCTTGTCTCCAAATTATGCAACCCGCAATAACAAAATGCGCCAAAATGAAGGTTGAACTACAACTAACATTTGCTGCATGGTGTTCAGTAACATTCTGGAGGGGAAATAATAATACTTTTTTTTCTTATTGAATTTCAATTCCTCATCCGGGGCGGGCTGGCAGCAGCATATGCTCTGCTCTTCAGCCAAAAGACAATAAAGATGCAACAGAAGACACTTAAAATGACAAAGGAGAAAATATGGCGGACAAAAATATAAAAAAGGGGGGATAAAACACACGAGAACAGATAAAAGAGGGGGGGCACTGTAAAACGGAGACAAAAACCTTAAAAAGTATTGAGCACAAAAAAAACACACGCTGGGACAGTTAAAAGAACACAAGGCGCAGTATGGCTGCAGCATAGAAGTTTTGAGGGATAGCGTAGCACATAACGATCACTGACAGTAACACTATGTTCAAGTCCAGCACACAATTAAAATCACAGCTTGCGATGCACAGGAGAACAGCACCAAACACAACACTCATGTAGCACAGTGATGACAATGAGCAAAACACAGGATCTGAAAGGGGCATTGAGATGAGGGAGAAGGGAGGGAGGGAGGGGGAGATGGGTGGCGGGCGTCAAACAGGGCAGTGGAGGGAAATAATAATAATACTTGAAAATTGACAGGTGTACAAAATAAGCCATCCAGACTCTCTCCAGATCGAGAAAAACTTATAAATTCTATTCTGTCTGCATTCAGTTTAGTTATTTACATGTAAACTACGTGGATATTCTTAACACCGACTGTAACAAAGACGATATAAGTATTACACAGAAGTACTATATTAAAGCTGAAGAAACACATATTTCTCAGTTCAGGACATTGCTCTCTACAATTAGTCTCTGCATCTGACGTTTACACTCGCTGAAATTGCTAGGTGCATGTAGTTTCACGTAAGTCCGTCAGATGTCAATACAGGCGCTTTGGACTGAGAGGGAAACCGCGCTCGACTTCCACGACTCTAGTTCGACCGTCGCACTCTCGAATTGCCCGGCCATCTGCTATAGTTACCCAAGCGCCGCTTAGACGCCCACTGTAGGATTATGGCGCCTGAACTTGAGTTGAAGGAGATAGCGAAAGCGAAATTTGATTCGAAATAACATATCCTGAGTGCGGAAGACGGTGGCTGAAACAATGTTTGAGACAGATTTTCGTTAGTGACTTATGAGGATGTTAGCTACATGTACTGTATGTAGCAAGTGCTCTGCTCTTCTGTCTTACAGATCCGCTACGACACATCTGAAGGCACATGTCTGCAGAACACGACAAAGTGTGTGTCTTCAGCATTAGCAGTTTCAGTGAAAGCTACAGTAATTGAGAAGGTGCGTAGAAATGTGTGCCAGATGCTATTGTCCATTTGCATTAACATTACGTGTAGGATTTATCGCTTTGTGTCAGGAGGTTGTAAATGTCCGTTCAGAACTGGGACATTTAGATGTTTCCGACACTTTGCCTCATCTTGTGATGGTAGCACGAAACACTGAAATAAAAGCCAATGAAATTCGAGCGAGTATGGTGCCCAGCACAATCCAGGCCATAGGCGTGAATGCATGAGGCTGTACAGTGGGTATATGGACCCATACATATCGGAAAGTGTGCTACCTGCCTATTTCTGAGCACTTTGCTTATCAAGATTAGGCACTGAGAAACATGGTATTGGTAACAACTTATTTTTCTCAGGAGAAAAAACAAATATTGTGAATTTATTAAGAACTACATTGAGGAAACAGTCGGATTGTCAGGAGTAAACCCTCAGAATTTTAATAAGATTTAGTTTGCCACTGACCAAGGAGCCAATATATGAAAGGCAGTGGAATCCCTTCAGCATTATGCATGCATTACATGTGTTTTGAACACAGTCCTGAAACACATATTGCATGACGATTATCTGATAAATGGGCTTGGAGTGGTTTACCCCACGACTTGTGCTGCTAAAGATAGTGCCCATTTCATGAAGAAAACTGGTGATGCAAATTCGATGTAGAAAAGTTTGAAGCAAGAAATGGAGCACTTCATTTAGAATGCTACACTATGTAGTAAAACAGTACGACAAAATCATGGAACTGCTTCTGGAGATAGACGTCTCTGAAAAACTTACTGGTTATGCTAAAAACTCGTGACATTTTTAGAGCCGTTCAAATGGTTCAAATATTCGATGGCAGCGGGGTCCTTGCCTATGGATACTATGATTTGTTGTTCCATAATATTGCTGAAGTCGTTGATCGTGATCTCACATCTGACGTACAGGTATGGAATTGTTGGGTTCAGGAGAGCTATACTCGGCGCCACGCAGGATCTCAACGGCCCATGCAGCCAGCGCCCGACGGACATATTGTTCGCTGGGCAGTGCAGGATCGTTTAACCACGTCACCTGCCTTGGTTCAGGACACAAGCTGTTTTTCAGCAAGTCGATCATAACACTGACAGTGTGACGTCGTCTGAAGCAACACAGTGTGTCTGCGACTTCCAGCAGATATAGGCACGAAGAAAGTACTGCTGCCGACAGCATTGGACGCAAGGGTGGCACCACGTTGTCTTTTTAATCACGAGTCCTGGTTCTCCACACGGCATCGAGAAAGAAGTAACCTTGCGAGAAGGTTTCGAGAGAAACGAAAGTCGCTAGAAGGCATTCACGATCATGTGGACGCATAATCTGGATTAATGGCAGGAAGGTATATAAGACGATCACCTTTGGTTCACAGTCGCTAATTTGGACAGCGGGCACTATGTTCGTGACGTGTTAAGGCCGTTAGGTGAGCCCCATCTCGGAGGTCTTAGTGACGTTCTTTCTTAAAAAGGTAACACGAACTCCACAGTGCCTGCGTTGTCGTGACCTACGACGATGCAGAGACTGTTTGACTGTAGTCCTAGCGAGCACGTTCTACATCTCTCTGACACCAGGCAAACACCTGGCTGTGGGTTACAAGAGACTGTCAAAATGGTTCAAATGGCTCTAAGCACTATGGGACTTAACATCTGAGAGCTCATCAGTCACTTAATCCTAACTAACCTACGGACATCACACACATCCATGCCCGAGGCAGGATTCGAACCTGCGACCGTAGCAGTCGCGCGGTTCAGGACTGAAGCGCCTAGAACCGCTCAGTCAGCACGTCCGGCTAGAGCCATTCAAACATGCAATAGGAATGCTGGAAGGTGACAGTTTCCAACAATTCCGTTTGTTTTGTTAAGGGTGCACAATTTGAAAAGTCATTGTAATAGAGGGCCCAAAGGTACAGAGGTACACACGTTTAAATTACTGTAGCACGCCGCCTGTCAAGGAAATGGAAACTGCGCTCGTTTGAAAAACGCTGGTTTTAGTGACAACGGTATTTTGACAGCACAGTACAACGATGGTATTATCATCTATCAACTGTAGATACTACGAGTACTGAAACATCGCTGCCTCAGTCTCGCAAATGAGAGAGTCGAAATTCCGACGTTGCACAGGATAGTAACAGTTCTGTGGTCACCCTTCCGATTGTAGGAAACGATATCTGCTTCTGATAGAGATGAGACGTTAAATACCGTGCGTCAAATGTGTGTTCATATATCAGTTTCTGATAAGCTAGAACAAAATTACAGCGTGGACGTAGTGGCTGAAAATATTTATTTATTTTGTTGAGATAATGTCAGCCACACACAGCAGCCAAAAAATGAAATCTCTTTTTTCGGAGTGGCTAGATTCTGGGCCACGTCTCCCTCGATCTACCGACGACATTGACTTTTATTCAACCAGAATGGGTAGTCGTGACGACGAAGCACCGCTTGAGGGGTGAAAGCGTAACCGTAGTCTCCTTCCCTTACCAAATTTAAAGAGAACAATGTTTTGTTGTCCAGCTTCAAATCTGAATAGCAAAAGAAACAACTTCACTGCGCTTTGGGACGTTATCTCGAATGGACGAAGCAAACTTCATCCGGAACGAGTCGATTCGTTGTAATTATGCCAAAAGGGAATAATTTGGAGACAATTTTGTTCTTGTTGGATTTCTAATTTGTTAGATGGTCAAGTGCACACACGTGATTTGGATCAACAAAGCAGATGGTGTTATAAAAAACAGCAATGTGATTTTCCATGATGACACCGACGAATGTTGGTAGTTACATAGTTCTCCTGTGAAATTCTAAATTGTTTCCAAATTTTCGTTACTGCATAAAGCATGCTATTTCCTCTTATGGATCATAATGGTGTCGCTGTTAGACACTTCCGCCGTGGAATATACGTCTACAGCATAACTAAAGTGATAGGTCCGTCAGCTGGTGGGAGTATGTAAGAAGTGACACCAGCCGGCAGACACACAGAGCTGCTACTACAATGAAGAGCCAAAGAAGCTGGTACCTCTGCCTAACATCGTGTACGGCCCCTGTGAACATGCAGAAGTGCCGCAACACGACATGGCATGGAACTGACTAATGTCTGAGGTAGTGCTGGAGGGAAATGACACCATGAATCCTGGAGGGCTGTCCATAAATCTGTAAGAGTACGAGGGCGTGTAGATCTCTTTTGAACAGCACATTGCAAGGCATCCCAGATATGCTCAATAATGCTCATGTCTGGGGAGACTGGTGGCCAGCGGAGGTGTTTAAACTCAGGAGAGTGTTCCTGGAGCCACTGTGTAGCACTTCTGGACGTGTGGGGTGTCGCATTGACATACTGGAATTGTCCAAGTCCGTCGGAATGCACAATGGAGATGAATGGATGCAGGTCATCAGACAGGGTGCTTACGTACGTGTCACCTGTCAGAGTTGTATCTAGAAGTATCAGGGGTCCCATATCACTCCACTGCACACACCCCACATCATTACAGAGCCTCCACCAGCTTGAACAGTCCCCTGCCGACCTGCAGGGTCCACAGATTCATGAGGTTGTCTCCATACCTGTACACGTCCACCCACTCGATACAATTTGAAACGAGACTCGTCCGACACGGCAGCATGTTTCCAGTCATCAACAGTCCAATGTCGGAGTTGATGGGCCCAGGCGAAGCGTAAAGCTTTGTGTCGTGCAGTCATCAAGGGCACAGAAGTGGGCCTTCGGCTCCGAAAGCCCATATCGATGATGTTTCGTTGAATGGTTCCCAAGCTGACTCTTGTTGACGGCCCAGCATTGAAATCTGCAGCAATAGCTGGAAGGGTTGCACTTCTGTCACATTGACTTATTCTCTTCAGACGTCGTTGGTCCCTTTCTTGCAGGATCTATTTTGGCCGCAGTGATGTCAGAGATTTGATATTTTACTGGATTCCTGATTTTCACGGTGCACTCGTGAAATAGTCGCACGGGAAAATCCCGATTTCATCACTACCTTGGAGATACTGTGTCACATCTCTCGAGCGCCGAGCCGGCCGAAGTGGCCGTGCGGTTAAAGGCGCTGCAGTCTGGAACCGCAAGACCGCTACGGTCGCAGGTTCGAATCCTGCCTCGGGCATGGATGTTTGTGATGTCCTTAGGTTAGTTAGGTTTAACTAGTTCTAAGTTCTAGGGGACTAATGACCTCAGCAGTTGAGTCCCATAGTGCTCAGAGCCATTTGAACCATTTGAATCTCGAGCGCCGACTAAAACACCAAGTTCAAACTCACTTAAATCTTGATAACTTGCCATTGCAGCAGCAGTAACTGATCTAACAACTGCACTTTATTGTAATTTCATTCCCCTACCCCATGGGCAAGGGAGAGCTGGCAGCGGCACAGTCCAATGCTCTTCAGCCAAACGGTTTTACAACATACATGAAAGGGGAACGCTTACAAAAAAAGGGGTGATAAAAGGGGGACATAAGAAACACAGCAAATGGAAATGATGGGAGTTAAAATGTACACTAATACAGGGACAAGCGCAGGGGGTACAGTTAAAAAGTCGACATAAAGTAAAAAGAACACAGCTGGCAATTCGTTGTGCACTTAAAAATCACAGGAGTCAAACACAAGTTGAAAGTCAGCCACAGTATAAAAATCACACAGAGCGTGACACTTAAAAAACAAAACCACTGGAAATGACGGAACACTCACAAACAATAAAAACCGCTGGTGGGGACCTGCTGAGGGACTGGAGGTCGGAGAGGAGGGAAAAATAGGAGAGGGGGGGATGGGAGAAACAGTGCACCAGACACTTGTCTTACATAGGCGTTGCCGACCGCAGCGCCGTATTCTGCCTGTTTACATAGCTCTGTATCAGAGTACGCATGCCTATACCAGTTTCTTTGGTGCTTCAGTGTGTGACGGTCGCTACAGCAGTGTGGCGAGCGCGCCAGACTGGGTGGCCTCTGTCCTGTCCCTCCGACGGCGCCTCGTTCGACCACGGTCTGCCCGCTTCGAGTGTTCTTACTCGGGCAAGCCACGATCGAGGGCCGTGGGCTTGAGCGATTTTGAGCGAGCGAAACGCCCCATTTGCGGACCTCCATACACAGTACCATCAAATGTAGACAACGCCGAATTAGGACTGGCACTCAGAAACAATGTTAGTCCTCGAGTTAATGTGTTACATGTGCAAAAACTGGCGTATATGACTAGAATAAATGCCGTGAAATGAAATGATCGTGTGGCATTGTTGGCCAGGAGGTCCCATTCGGGTTCGGCCGCCAAGTGAAAGTCTTATTTCAGTCGGCGACACAGTGGGCGACTTGTGGCCGATGATGAGGACAACACAGCACCCAGTCCATGAGCGGAGAAAATCCCCAACCCGGCCGGGAATCGAACCCGGGCCCGGTGCATGGGAGGCAAGCACGTTACCACCCAGCTAAGCAGGCGGACAATAAATGCCGTAAAGGATGAATATAAACTGCAACAGGAAAAAGCGGGAGTTATTAGAGATTTGCAGGCGCGGTTCACATATCGCTTCAAATACAGCTTACGGAGATATCTGACTATGATTGGGGAGTACAGAATATATGACTCTGCAATAAGGAGCAATGGAGACAGGTCACGTACTGGAGTACCTGCCGAAATCAGAGGAATCGAGAGCGTTTACTACATTAAAGGATACACGAAATATATGTTTATAAAGCTCCACACCTTCTGGAGCAGCTTTTAAAGGGATGGTTACGTTGTTTCTAAAAAGTGTTACTGCCTCGATGATGTGCACCTAGCAGCAGAATCCCGTTCGCAGAGTTTAAAACTGATGAAGTGGATATCGTGTCTATAACCCAGAGTCATGTCCCACCGCGACTGTGAAGAGTGTCCGAACACTATGGGTTGAAGACTGGACTTTAAATTAAGACTTAATTGCCTGACAGTTATTATGTCTTAGTCTCCTGGGCACTTGCTACACCGAATTGCTCCAGAGTTTATATTCACTCTGATGTGAGGAATATATGTACTTGCCGGTCATTGTGGCCGAGCGGTTCTAGGTGCTACAGTCTGGAACGGCGCGACCGCTATGGTCGCAGGTTCGAATCCTGCCTCGGGCATGGATGTGTGTGATGTCCTTAGGTTAGTTATGTTTAAGTAGTTCTAAGTTCTAGGGGACTGATGGCCTCAGGTGTTAAGTCCCATAGTGCTCAGAGCCATTTGAACCACTTTGAATAACCACAAACGAAAGCAGTCGGCCATTGGTCTTGTCGTCTTTCTCCTCCTACCTAATAGCTGAAGGTTCAAATGGCTCTAAGCACTATGGGACTTAACTTCTGAAGTCATCAGTCCCTAGACGTAGAACTACTTAAACCTAACTAACCTAAGGACATCACACACATCCATGCCCGAGGCAGGATTCGAACCTGCGGCCGTAGCAGCAGCGCGGTTCCGAACTGAAGCGCCTAGAACCGCTGGGCCACAGAGAATAAAATGGTTCAAATGGCTCTGAGCACTATGGGACTTAACAGCTATGGTCATCAGTCCCCTAGAACTTAGAACTACTTAAACCTAACTAACCTAAGGACAGCACACAACACCCAGCCATCACGAGGCAGAGAAAATCCCTGACCCCGCCGGGAATCGAACCCGGGAACCCGGGCGTGGGAAGCGAGAACCCACAGAGAATAGCTGAAGGATGTTTAACACTTTGGGGGAATCCAAATTGATACTTTCCACCACTGCAGAAGAGAGATCGGTTGTGAATGAAATGAAATGAAATGATCGTATGGCATTGTTGGCCGGGAGGCCCCATGCGGGGAAGTTCGGCCGCCGTATTGCAAGTCCTTTTTAGTTGACGCCACTTCGGCGACTTGCGAGTCAATGAGGATGAAATGATGATGAAAGACACACAACACCCAGTCATCACGAGGCAGAGAAAAATCCCTGACCCCGCCGGGAATCGAACCCGGGACCCCGGGCGCGGGAAGCGAGAACGCTACCGCAAGACCACGAGCTGCGGACAGATCGGTTGTGTGAAGTATCCTTTTATACACTAAAGAACTAGTATGTTGGCACTCTGATGAGTTACAAACTCACTGCATCTCTTCTGTAAATTTTGAATACTGCTTAGAGGTGTCTAATAAATTTACACAGTTCTTTCTGTTCTCAGGAAGAGAGTTCTACTAGGTTGTAAGCTGGCAAGCAGCCATTCGCTTAATATTGTAGGCGTTACGTGTTTTCCTATTCGCATATTTCTGTTCTCGTCTACAATCAGCGTCTATGCAGGATTGTATTTACTAGTCTTATACCATCGCTGCTAACTAATAATATTGTCGGTTTTATTTGCTTACGTATCGCGTTGTGGTGGGTTAACAGTAATTTTTTGGCTTTTTGCTGTTGAAACCATGCATATATATGCGATGTTTCTCATTATTATTAATGCGCGTGTAAGATTTCATAGCAGGTATTGCAGTGACGAGCGTGTGTCTTTGGAATTCGACGAATCATACGAAATTACGTTCATAATGATGGTCATGCTGGTCTGTGAGGGAAAAAAGAAGATGTATTTATCACGAAACACTATTGAGAGAAAATACATTCAACGGAGACTCACAACTGAGCGAGGTGGCGCAGTGGTTAGCACATTGGACTCGCATTCGGGAGGACGACGGTTCCATCCGGCGTCCGGCCATTCTGATTTAGGTTTTCCGTCACTTCCCTAAATCACTCCAGGCAAATGCCGGGATGGTTCCTTTGAAAGGGCACGTCCAGACTTCCTTCCCCGTCCTTCCCTAATCCGACGAGACCGATGACCTCGCTGTTTGGTCTCCTCCCCCAAACAATCCAATCCTACGTGGACTGCGGTTCCGTTATGTCGCCACCATCGAGTATCTGGCTTAGCGAACATACGAGGGAATAGTGTGTGCTATGGACTACGTAGGTGTAAGCATCTCAGGCAACCTAATGTGGATTTGTGAAGCATATTATGAATACAGTTTCGCTTGCAGGAATGCACTTTCGTTTTGTAGGACAGAAGTGGCTTACAGAAAATACTTATTAGACTGATCTTTTTTAAAAGTATTGATACGTCCGCCTGAGATGTTACGGATTACTGAAAGAGAGGTGGTTTATTCGCCATAGAAACACGGAATGGTCAAGAGGAACCTTCTGTAGCCTGTGATACTAACTCAGAAACGGATGTGTTTACAGTGATATGCAAATTTCCGAAACAGTAAGACTGGTGCGTAGCGGCAGTAATATGTTATTAATGCTTCATTTTGCTCGAGAGTTGGGCCTGTTTGCGATACTGCTCGCTGCTTTCCTTAGCTGGGGAAGCGGGCTGCCCTGCTTGTTTGTTGCCTGGCCCCGGTAAGCGGGTGATCAGCGTCAGGGATCTTCGGCCCGAGCCAGCAAGCAGTCTCAGTTATCTCTCTCTTTGGTGGCAGCTGGTGAAAGCAAGACACACAATTTTGTTTAAATAAAATGAGTCTCTTGTCGAATACTACGACATGGGAGACAGGGGTGTGCCTATAGCTACAGCTACAGCTGTGATATATAATCCGGGGAGAACATAGTAAGTGCGTATGGTTTTGCGAGACTGTGCTTCTTGTTTCCAGGTGGAGGCTGCAGCAGCAAAAGTCTTTGCTCAGCCTAACTTGTTGACAGACTCGTCTCAGAGGTATTTTGTTTTTAAATGAAATGTCAATGCTATGGCTGGGGAGATACGTAGTGGTTAACAGAACCAGGTATGATGCGACTGTCAGAACTAGGCAGGCAGAAATAGAATGTGGTCCGACGGGTGATGTGTTTCTGTGACGAATAATCCAGGGGAAACATGGGTAGTGTGTATTACTTTGCCATGCTGTGCTTCTAGTATATCGGTGTTTCTTGTATTAGAGTAATGATAAATAAATCTTGCACTGTGATTTTTTGAGGGAATCATGACGTTGGAACATTTGGATAAAAATTGTGAGAGTACTTACTTATCTGCTGGTGCCTCGAATCACGTGGTAGAATTCAAGTGACGTAATTTCTTATAGCCGCACAGTCTGATCCTCCCCTTACACAATCCTGTTCCAGAGTGTCCTTTTACGTACAGTGTAAAAGCCATTACAGCTAGATATTCATGGCTACTGCATGGGTGTGGTCTCTGCTGGTACCTCAACTGATGTAACAGATCTTAAGTGACATTACTTTGGCGTGGCAGTCTCTGTTCAGCTAGCTTGCCGATGGAAAATATGGATAAAAATTGTGGGAGTTGCTTACATATCTACCTATGCCTTGAATGGTGTAATAGATCTTGAGCGACCAAATTTGTTGTAGCCAAACACAGTCTGATCCTCCACCCATGCCGTCGTGCTCCAGATTATCCTTTTAGCTGGAGTGTAACAGCAATTAATGCTTGTAATTCATGCCTGTTACCATAGTATTGTCGAACGGTCTGCAGCTTCATTCGAAACTGACACACAACTGCAGTGGAGAACACCCAATAATAATAACAATAATGCAGCATTCACATTGCGTTATTATCCCACATGCTTATGATTTTTCCTCGACCTACAGCACTGTCTATTAGCGTTGCCGCTCATGACAGGTACAGAAATATTGATTAATTAATTTACAACTAGATGTCCACACAACTGGTGCATCATCAAAGGTAGGGAAATACTATTTTTTTTCAACTACTTGCCCACACCACAGGTACCACATCACAACCGACAGACTATAATATTTTCAACTACCTGCCTAACACTGCGTGCTGGCACGAAAGTTAACTGCAGTCATTGCAACTCGTAACTGGATCGGCTATATTGCCGATGCTCCATGCTCTAACGTCGTGCTGTTGCTGCTGCTGGAAGCAACACTGCTTAGAAACAATTACAACAACAATAATATCAATCTGAAATAATAATAAACAATTATAATAGCAACAATATCGCCAATACATTTGACAAATAATACTTAATTGCTGCTTGCTGTTGCTCAAAATGACTATTTTTGGAATTTTACGAATTTGTGTAGCTATTGCTACTGATGCTGCTATACGACGACCGGCGCTGGTGTTGTCCAACAAGCCAGCACTATGAACTGTTACTCCACCAGGATCCTGGGCTCAGGAGCGTCATTGGCCGAATGACACCGATACTCAAACGCTATTGGACCTCTCCACAACACTAAGCGGGTGAGCCGGCCGCGGTGGTCTCGCGGTTCTAGGCGCTCAGTCCGGAACCGCGCGACTGCTATGGTCGCAGGTTCGAATCCTGCCTCGGGCATGGATGTGTGTGATGTCCTTAGGTTAGTTAGGTTTAAGTAGTTCTAAGTTCTAGGGGACTGATGACCACAGATGTTAAGTCCCATAGTGCTCAGAGCCATTTGAACTAAGCGGGTGGGGTGGGGATGGGGAGGGAGGGGGAAAGAGGGAAGGAGTAAGAGGAGAGCAGACAGAGAGCGCTATTAAATAAGAGACAAATTAGAGACCAATTAATCAAGGTTTAATCTTATCAGGGGTCAGGGGTCAAGATGGTAATTTAAATAAAAATGTCCCCGCTCTCTCCCTTTCTTACTAATACTATTTTCACGCTATTATAATGGGGATTTTCGCTGTAGAAGGGTGGACTGTTTATTATCTCTGAGATACGTGCCAAAAGCAGAAAAGGTTATTTTCGCTTTAGTTTATGTGTACTCTCTATCTTGTTTTAAACTGATTCAAACAATAAAAACTGGCTTCTCTTCAGTATCTGAGAGCTTCAAAACGCAATATACTGAAAACCTTTACACACAGGTTTTACTTTATGTTTTCTGTTATAGACTTTAGTGAATGTGAATATGAAAATAAATTTAAAATAAACTATGGTAAACATTCTGCTGAATTCTTGCAGAAACAACAGTCAGTAGCAAAATAATTTTCTTCTCGGAAAAATCTGTTTGCATATATTAGATTGTAAGACTCAGCAGCGTTAGCCTCAGATGATAACATATATAACTGATTTTACGGG
This sequence comes from Schistocerca nitens, assembly GCF_023898315.1. Classification (NCBI taxonomy): domain Eukaryota; kingdom Metazoa; phylum Arthropoda; class Insecta; order Orthoptera; family Acrididae; genus Schistocerca; species Schistocerca nitens. Next base: position 800,146,021 of record NC_064616.1, on the reverse strand, counting down.
AAAAAATTTCAGATAATCGCAAATGTTGTGGTGCCGATGGAAACTGGCACATGTGAATGGAAGCTCTTATTAAATAATTTTATTCCTGAAGTAGGAAGAATAAGCTGTATGAGAATGCAAGTTTTATATGCTAATTTCGCTGACGTCCTGCAAAATGTATTTTCTCGGTAACATCTCTAGAAACAGAAAAGAATTAAAGAAAGTCGTTAAGCCACGCGAAGCGGCCACGCGGTTTGAGGCGCCATGTCACGGACTGTGCGTCCCCTTCCGTCGGAGGTTCGAGTCCTCACTCGGGAATTGTTGAGTGTGTTGTTCTTAGCTTAAGTTAGTTTAAGTAGTGTGTAGTAGAGAGTGTAGCGGAACTGTCTACTTTGCTTACATCCATTGTGCTATCACCTATGGCCTAGCCCTCTAGGGTCATAAAAACGTAAACATGAAAACCATCTTCACCTTACAAAAACGAGCTGTCAGAATAATTTCAAACAGTGAAAGGCTAACACCTTCCAAACAGTTATTTCAACACTTAAATATTCTAGCCTTACCATGCCTCTATATAAAAAAAGTGTTGTTAATACAAAAATGCACATTGATAATTATAAAACCAACTCAGATCTTCACTTATACAATACAAGAATGTGCAATGACATCCACATAAAAAGAGTGAACAAGGCTTTAACACAAAAACAAACCAACATTCAGAGTACTATTTTGTACAACAAACTTCCAACTCAGCTAAAAGAAATAAAAACATTGTCTACATTCAAGGAAGCAATATTTAAATTCTTAATGACCAACTGCTATTATAGTATGAATTAATATCTGTAGTAACCTTGTAGCAAGTAACTACATTCATTTACTATATGTTAATAGTGCCATAAATCAAATGCTTGCCACAACCGCAATGTTAATTTTTCTGAACAAAAGTGTCAAATCAATTATTTATTTGTAATGTATTTAATGTAAAATATCCTTCTCTACTTTTATATTATTACAGTAATCAAAGTTATATTGCCCAAAAATATTGTTATGGGTACAATGAACCATTGAGTTATGTAGGAAACTGTACACCATTATCTTACTTTGTTATACTATGTTCTTTGACGAAATCCATACAATGTACATTGTCGCTGGATGAATAAACTACTACTACTACTAAGTCTAGGGAGCGATGACCTGAGCAGTTTGGTTCCTTAAGAATTAACACACATTTGAACACATTTGAAAGTCGTTAAGAATCAAATCTAGGCCAGGGATAGATAGGTACGTTTAGATATAGAAGAATTGGAGATATCTGCATCAGAGAAGAAAAGTCAAGTATGCCCAAGTACAATGGCAAGGGGGGTAATTAGGGCAGCTATCTTCCTCAAAAAGTAATCATCATCTTGTAACACAATTATCATTGATGCATACATAACTTTCTATTTAAAAATATCTTTACAAGAATCGACTGTAAGTGTTATGGCTTATAAAAGGCAAACTAGGATTAGTGACTATGACTGTTCAAGTAGTCAGGATTATAGGAACTACAGGCAAAAGAGGTAAAATTAATGAAACACAAGTGTTATTGAAAGTCAAAATATAAGATCAAACATTTACACATGATTCCTTAGTGCTTTCATAATTAAGCACCGAAATACTTCTTGGTATTGATTGGTTATATAAACAGAAGGTAATCATTTATTGTTCCAATGAAATCATCAGCCCAAAGAAGGAAGCAGAAACGATGAATGTAGAGTTTGAAGAAGTAGAAGAGAGTCTAGGACATGAATTTACCTTTATTGCGTTAGAAATAGTTATAGAAAATGACAGATTATCTGAAGTATTAGAATTTTACTACATCAGAAGCATTGAAAGCTTGAGTCGAATGTTTAAAAAATTTAGGAGACTTGTCAATGAAATACCCGATTTAGATTCAGTTCAGAGAGATGGATTGTTGCAAATTCTGGAACAAAACTAGAGAGTCTCTTCAGATAAACCTGGAAGGGTAAGGGTATTCAAAAATACCACATGGAAATACTACTACATGAACCTTTTTTTTGTTTGTCCATATTCGGTACTGTTAGCGCTAAAACAAGCCGTTCTTGAAGAAATTGACAAAATAATTGAATGGAGAATCATATATGTAGTATCAGTGAATACTGTAATCACCTGATTATTGTAAGCAAGAAGGATGGAGGAGTGAGAATAGTCATTGACGCCAGAACAAAATTGTGAAAAGAGAAATAGATTGGACAGAATCATTGGATGAAATGTTGCAATGATTCTGTGATGTCAGATATTTGACCATTCTGGATGTGACAGCCAGGTACTGGCAAATCACCCTTGATGTTCAATCTAGAAAATATACCGCTTTTCTCTTTGCTGGAAAGTGTTATAATTACAAAGTAGTACTGTGCGGTTTAACTATGTCGGTTTCAATGTTTGTATGTGCATTAAATTTAGTATTAAGAAGAACTTTAAGTACAAAACTCATTATGTATAACTAAGCAGCAATGGAAAGAACATTGTGAATTTTTAGATCAAGTGTTCGTAGCTCTACAAAATGGGGGTATAACTTTGAAATTTAAAAAGTGTGGATTAGTGATGAAAGAAATGAAACTCTTAGGCCACATAATTACGACTCCTGGAACAGAAAAGGTCTCTGGGAAACGTAAACCCACTGGAAAGTGTCCTACTCCGAAAAATAAGAAACAATTAAAAGCTGTGTGGGTTTTATTGAAAACTCGTAAAGGGGCAAGCGTTCAACAGTGTATCTTTAAACTATTTACTGAGTGTATTTATTTGAACTACTGTGTATCAAAAGGATTTTAAAGAACGAGCAGTCTCCAATGGCGAACACCTGAAGATGGCTGAACGGCAAGAAGTAACATGATCTGGCTGCAATCCCATAGAACTTTAGAGCTATTTTCAAAAATTATAAAATTGTATCCCATTATTAAAGTTAGAATAAAGCAGTGTTTAATAAAATGTTAGAATACTTTAATGAAATATGAACGCCAAGAACAGTGGTATCGGACAATGGACCTCAGTCTATTGTTAAACTATGGTCAGAGGGCACAGAGAAATATGAGGTACAAATAATACACAGATCAGCATACCACCAATCTAGTGATCGTGTGGTACACTATGTCAGAGAATTGGGAAGGTTATGTAGAACTAGTTATCATATAAATCATAGAACTTGGAGCAAATTTATTTCAAATTTTGTGTAATCATGAACACATTACAACATGAACCCACTCGTTTCACAATTGAAGAAATAGTGTTAGGCTACAAAAGTAAAGGCTTAATCGAAGAAATACTTGAATTTGCACCCAGCAAAGGAATAAGTATTGATAGGAAAAAGGAATTGGTAAAGGAACTGATAGAAAGGAAAGCAGAAGCTAGAGGTAAAAGACATGATGAAAAATTAAAAGTAGTACAGTTCACTATTGGCGAATTGGTTCTCATTAGAATGCGCAAGAAATTCATCGAAGTAAATCAAGAAATTTCAAAATTTAAATACAGGGGATTCCACAGCCAAATGCATATTTTCTAATATACCCTATATCCAAAAAACCGATGGGGGTCAGAAATATAGTCGACTTGAAAAGATATGTAACTAGAAATGAATAGGAGTGTGTAATATTTGATGACGATAATTGTCTAATTATTGTTTTATGTCATAATGTATAACTCTAACATTTAGAAAAGTTTCAGATTACAGAATATACACTCCTGGAAATGGAAAAAAGAACACATTGACACCGGTGTGTCAGACCCACCACACTTGCTCCGGACACTGCGAGGGGGCTGTACAAGCAATGATCACACGCACGGCACAGCGGACACACCAGGACCCGCGGTGTTGGCCGTCGAATGGCGCTAGCTGCGCAGCATTTGTGCACCGCCGCCGTCAGTTTCAGCCAGTTTGCCGTGGCATACGGAGCTCCATCGCAGTCTTTAACACTGGTAGCACGCCGCGACAGCGTGGACGTGAACCGTATGTGCAGTTGACGGACTTTGAGCGAGGGCGTATAGTGGGCATGCGGGAGGCCGGGTGGACGTACCGCCGAATTGCTCAACAGGTGGGGCGTGAGGTCTCCACAGTACATCGATGTTGTCGCCAGTGGTCGGCGGAAGGTGCACGTGCCCGTCGACCTGGGACCGGACCGCAGCGACGCACGGATGCACGCCAAGACCGTAGGATCCTACGCAGTGCCGTAGGGGACCGCACCGCCACTTCCCAGCAAATTAGGGACACTGTTGCTCCTGGGGTATCGGCGAGGACCATTCGCAACCGTCTCCATGAAGCTGGGCTACGGTCCCGCACACCGTTAGGCCGTCTTCCGCTCACGCCCCAACATCGTGCAGCCCGCCTCCAGTGGTGTCGCGACAGGCGTGAATGGAGGGACGAATGGAGACGTGTCGTCTTCAGCGATGAGAGTCGCTTCTGCCTTGGTGCCAATGATGGTCGTATGCGTGTTTGGCGCCGTGCAGGTGAGCGCCACAATCAGGACTGCATACGACCGAGGCACACAGGGCCAATACCCGGCATAATGGTGTGGGGAGCGATGTCCTACACTGGCCGTACACCACTGGTGATCGTCGAGGGGACACTGAATAGTGCACGGTACATCCAAACCGTCATCGAACCCATCGTTCTACCATTCCTAGACCGGCAAGGGAACTTGCTGTTCCAACATTACAATGCACGTCCGCATGTATCCCGTGCCACCCAACGTGCTCTAGAAGGTGTAAGTCAACTACCCTGGCCAGCAAGATCTCCGGATCTGTCCCCCACTGAGCACGTTTGGGACTGGATGAAGCGTCGTCTCACGCGGTCTGCACGTCCAGCACGAACGCTGGTCCAACTGAGGCGCCAGGTGGAAATGGCATGGCAAGCCGTTCCACAGGACTACATCCAGCATCTCTACGATCGTCTCCATGGGAGAATAGCAGCCTGCATTGCTGCGAAAGGTGGATATACACTGTACTAGTGCCGACATTGTGCATGCTCTGTTGCCTGTGTCTATGTGCCTGTGGTTCTGTCAGTGTGATCATGTGATGTATCTGACCCCAGGAATGTGTCAATAAAGTTTCCCCTTCCTGGGACAATGAATTCACGGTGTTCTTATTTCAATTTCCAGGAGTGTATATGTACATGGAATATTTAAAGACTCTCAAAGTGTCACATAGTGCACTGCTAAGCAGTGTTTTGTGCAGTCTAAGTAGTATGAAACGGCACATGAAATCACATGGCAAAGAATGGACTGCCTAATTTGTATATATAAATGACAACGACAAGCCTGTGAAATGTAATAAGAAGGAAATGTGACAAGTTGAGTGCCTAACCCTTATAAAGCGTCAGACAAGTATTGTGCAAAGGAAATATTGGTTTGTATATTCCATAACAAATAAAATGCACTGCCACCATATCTGTATATGGGGCTGCTTAAATTTCTCATTTTATGTAAAATGCGTGTATAGTACGTAAATCGTTTTGTATATTAAAATAAAATGTTTTGTTGCCTCAAAACGAAAATATGAGAAAATACGTAACTTGATGATTTTAGTATATAAAGGAATGAACAGTTTTAATGAATTTTCTGAATAAATTTAAAGTATTTTGGAAACTATGTTGATAAATGCTATGTGTGATGCATAAGAATATTATTTTGAAAGCGATTTCCAGTTAAAGGTAAGAGAAATGTATTTCTGTGTAAGTGTCTCAATAATGAATACCTGTCAGGAAATATCATGGAAACATGAGCGTACATAACACAGTTGTCACTGATATTTATATAATTTTCTAAAATAAAAAAAATCCTTGCAACCTCTCTTATAAACGTTGGTCCCAAGTTTTATGGCTGAACTGTGGAAATTAATAGTTTGAACAAAACTGCGGTAAAGCACATTTCTGTCTAAAATGTAATAAGATGAATTTGTAAAAGCTTTTTGTATAAAATTTTTAAAAATAATTTATTTCTGAATAATTTTAAAACTGATTCATGTTGAGGGCATTAGAGTCGAATAGGTGAAATGTAAGCGAGGTAGTAGCTCCCATCTAAGGCAGAATGGAAAGGCGGGAAGGCGAGAGTTACATGATTTGTCGTGCTGCAGCTAAGGAGAACAAACAATAGAGAAGTTAGCCCGTAAGCAGCAACGATAGAGGGAACATCTTAGGCTTAACCTGAGAGTGAGTGACTGACGCATCAGTCTCTGCATACATAGTCTCGGATGGAGATTGCTGTTTTATAGTAGCACGGCTTTTACAGTTGGGCTATATTATATTTTAAGTCGATGCAGAGAAGAATTTATTAAGTCCAAAACCTCAAAGAGCTATGGCTGCCAATGCATGGGTTGTGTAGCGATCACACTGAAAAGCCACACCTGTAACCTACAGCAAAAGGTTAAGAACTTATTTAGAACTGTGGTAAGAGCTTGAACCAGTAAATCTTTTGTGTATGTTTTTAGAAATAACAATTTGTGCTATCATACTCTGATTCAAAGAACTTCATTTTCCTAAGACATATATTTGGACAGGGTCCTATCCAAGTGAAAATGACTCCTAGTATCCTAAAATTGTAAAGCACTGTGGCCGGCCGCAGTGGCCGAGCGGCTCTAGGCGCTTCAGTCTGGAATCGCGCGACCACTACGGTCACAGGTTCGAATCCTGCCGGGTGCATGGGTGTGTGTGATGTCCTTAGGTTAGTTAGGTTTAAGTAGTTCTAATTTCTAGGGGACTGATGACGTCAGATGTTAAGTCTCGTAGTGCTCAGACCCATTTGTAAAGAACTGTAACTTTGTAAATTTAATCTCGTAAAATATTTTGAAAATGTTTATATATAACCAGTAAATGTTTTTTGTAGAACATGAAATATAAAGTTTCCTGAAAGTTAAAGTTTTTCTGAACTCCAAGTGTTAGTTATGAAATGAAAGGAAAGATCTGCTTAACAAAAACAACAGTACGAAATAAAATTATTTATCTAAAAATAAACGGTATTGCTATTTTGATAAATAACATTGAGTGTAGCATATTCTGATAATATAAAGCAAAGTGGTATTCTGAAGGTGGTTACAGTAAAAGATACTATACTGTTGTTTAAAAGATTTAGCTGCTTAAATTAAGCGCTACAATCAAAATAGAAGTTAGTCAGCTCGATTTGTCTTATTTTTTTAACAGTGTTTAGTCAAGATTTCATAACAGTTGAAAATTTTTACCATTCTCAGACAAAGTACAGTTAAGGGCCACTATTTGGTCACTTGCTGAGATGGTTCATAGTCGAAGAAGGATACTTTCAAAGTATGTGTTTTATTACTCTGTTAGTATCGTAGCACTGCAGTTTTGCTTAACTAACTCAGAATAAAAACTGCTTCTTGAAACCTCAGTTATAGTGACCTCTCATGGCCGATTTTTCTTTGCCTGTAGTTGAATAATACTATCTAGACAAGGAATAGAGAATATGTTAATGTATCTGGTCGTTGTAGTGTAATTCCTCTGGAGCTGACGATGTGAGAATGAAAGTTTGTTGTTGTTTAGTACGAGAGAAACTGGTTCTGCTTTCCTACGTACAGTAAGGTGTATAAAAAATAGCAAATTACAATTACTCTTCAAAATAACCCAATGAAGGAAACTTCGTGCTGATAAGGCTGGCTACCGTTCAGAAATAGTGTTGACTATATAAAAGGCCTGGGACCGAAAGGTTACTGGCTCGATCCCTGATTACCTGTAATATTTCCCTTCAGAATAAGAAATAATAATCTGGTGATTGTATCCATTAGACATACACTACATGGTCAAATAAACTTTTAAAACTCCTGTAAACGGAGTAACATTAAATTAGGAAACGTATGATTTAGAATCTACTTTGGGAATAACTTTTATAGAAAATCTTAGAAAAACTAGTGATTCGATCATTCCAACAGGAGGCCACGTTTCGAAGAGAAGGTTGCACGTTGAGTAGTGTTATACCTGTCTCTGGTTGACAGGACGTTTTAATGTTAAACATGGCTTTTTTCTGTGACAGTTCTAATAATACTGTTAAAGAGTGAAATGTTATAATCTTCACAAACCAAAGTCGCATCGTGCATAGCCACTGAGGCAGTCGTATCACGTAGCAATTCAGTTCCATTTGGAGAAAAGGTCGATCATGTAATGGGTACGACAAGTAGCCTGTGCGGGCAGAAACTCTGGTCGTGTAACCTCAAATTATTTTTCCATTCAATGGGAAAACAATATGATTTGTGGCCCTCTCCTACTCCCTCAGATCTGGGTACGCTCTTACGAGTTAGGTTCTATGCTCACTTACGCTCACTTGAATAGTTGGCATAAATAAATTAAAACTACGGATCCAAGAAAGTAACAACTACAAGACGAAGACAAGGAGTAAATCACAAATTGGAATAACGAAGAGCTATCGGAAAATGAGAAAATAAATGGAGACCAGATGGATATTGATGCTTTAGTTGCTGCACAGATGGTCAGAAGCAAGATAGCAATAACTGTGTTAAAAATAATAGCTAGACCGTTCGCAAAAAGACTAATTACATGCAGAGGTACAATGATGGAGCGCGAATGCTGCTCTGGAACTTCTGACAATACTATCCATCAGGGCTATATTACCGGTGAAACCACAACCCAGAAAAAGTTGTCGACATCGAACACACCAAATTACTGTGGCATTTCTGACTGCAGACTGATTGAATTCCGGAAAATAATACATCTACATCTACTCTATACTCTGCAAGCTACCTCGCGGTGTCTGACGGAGAGTACTTTGTGACCCACTGTCACTTTTCCCCTTTCCTGTTCCAGTTGCGAACATTTGGCCGGAAAGAAGACTGCCGGTAAGACTCGGTGTGAACCCGAATCTCGTTAATTTCATCTTCATTATTTTATATATAATACACCAGACATCATAATAGTGGAGAAAAAAGAGTGTGGATCATTGAAACGGTCATCCCAGGTAATAACTGAACTGACGAGAAACAACGTGAAGAACTTGCCAGCTAAGAGGACTTGAAAATGGCACTGCAGCGGCTCGGGCGCGAACCACTGAAAATGGTTCTAGTGCTTCTCGGAGCTCTTGGTGCAGTGTCAGAACATACTAGTGAGCATTTAAAAACCGCTGGTACTGATAAAATATCCTTCTAGCAACTACAAAAAGCTACTGGTATCTGCACGAATTACCCGCCCATACGTCACGCAGTCCTACACGCTTGGGAAGTGTCTGGTAAGGTAAAATATAAAATCTAGCAGAGTGATCTCATTTGCTGTGTTCACTCTTATAATAATAATAAACATACGTGTTGAATAATATGTGTGACAAGGCTATAGAGCAAGAATTAAAGCCTGGAAAGACTGGAATTCCCACAAAACCACACAAAACTAGCATGCATTCACTGCAGTTTAGAGACAGACTTCAAGCACCATTCGACCTGTAAAATGCCATTATGTTAAAAGCCGACTAGCAGAAATAGAACATGAGTTTAAGCAAAATAACACGTGGAATTTCTATAGACTTTTTAGAGAAGAAATATCAACATGTCAGGCGCCCAGCCTTTGTTTTAGAAGACCAGGTGGGACTCTGGGAAAAAACGATGAAGAGAATTGTAAACTACTTTAAAACTCTTTCAAATTGTGAACTCTTACAGTCGAATTCACACTTGGAAAACCTAAGCCAGACACAGAATCAGAGCCCTCGTCAATAGAAGAAGCTGAAAAAGCAATAAGTGAACTTCAAAACAATAAAGTTCCAGGGGAAAATGGGATGTAGCAGAACTGTGGAAAATCGATGGTAAAAGCTTCACGCTGAAAATTTAAAAATTTGGGAATGGCATTGTGCACAGGGCCGGTGTCGCTTGTGCCTTAAATCGGCCCTGGCTGTGCCGTAGTCTACCTATCACACAAGAAAGGGGATAAAACTGATATAGATAACTACAGAGGGATGTTGTTGATGCCAGTTGTTTACAAATTCTTTCAAATGTCATACTTAAAAAGCTCGAAGCACAAACGGACCCTGTAACTGGCGAATATCAAGCAGGTTTTTGGTAAGGTAGATCCTGTGCGGAACAAATCCTCAATCTTAAGACGGTGTTACGAATTCGTAAGGGATGGTGAATGGTGATCATTTTGTTGACGTCAAATAAAAGCATGTGATTCAGTAGACAGATGTACACTGTTTAATATACTGCAAGAGTTTAAAGTGGATAGAAAGACAAGATAGTTGACTAGACATGCATTTATTACTGCCGGCTCAAAAGTTAAATTCCAAGGCGAAGCGACAGAATCTGTTCATATAGAAACTGGGGTCCGACAGGAAGACTGATTATCCCCCTTACTATTCAGTCTTGTACTGAGAAAAGTAATCAGGACCCGGAAGAAAGAATTAAAAGGAGCAACCATTGGCAGACTACGAGAAGCTAAAATTCATTTACGGTATTTAGCACACGCAGGTGATCTTGTGAGCTTTTAAAACAACAAAAAAGGCGATTGATTCCACTGAAAAACTGCATGAAATAGCAGTTAAAATACATTGAAAATTTCTTATGCAATGAAGCTAATACATGGAAGGTTCTCCTCGATACCTGAATGAACAACCCGTGTTTAGACAGATTAGCAAAGTATCTAAGCCGGCCGCGGTGGTCTAGCGGTTCTGGCGCTGCAGTCCGGAACCGCGGGACTGCTACGGTCGCAGGTTCGAATCCTGCCTCGGGCATGGGTGTGTGTGATGTCCTTAGGTTAGTTAGGTTTAAGTAGTTCTAAGTTCTAGGGGACTTATGACCTAAGATGTTGAGTCCCGTAGTGCTCAGAGCCATTTGAACCATTTTTTGAAAGTATCTAAAATATCTCAAGTATCCAAATTTAAGTACCTAGAAGAAATCACCCAGCCCTCTGGATTAAATCGTGAAGCAAATAACGACAGAATCTTCAAGTTATACAAAGCTCATAGAATTACGTTAAAAAGGTGCTATAAGAAATCAATACCTCGTAGTGCAACATTAAAACATTTCATCGCAGTGGTCAAAGCTGTAGCGCTACATCTATGAAAGAATGTAATCATTGGAGATAGGTCATTAACTAAAGATATAGCAAAAGGAGACAGGAAAATAATAGCAAAATTATTGGTCCGGTACGTGTTTAGGTAATTCGGATGAGACGAAGTCTAACGAGTTGTATCAAAATTTGGAGAAACTCTCGCACAATTTCATGGAAAGAAGACTGAAATTTTATGGCCACAATCACATTCTCAGAATGATTGATAAGACTCCGACCAGAAGGATTCTCTACTTTGTCCTTTCAATGAAGGTAAAAACAATTGGATGCTTGAAATTAAAAATGATCTTCAGGAAACAGGCGTTACAAACAAAATTCTAAAGGACAGAGCTGTGTTCAAAACTTAAACTGAACGGCATCAGTTCAGTGCTAAACCAAGTGTTACATCTAAGGGAATATTGACAGAAGAAAGTAAGGGAAACAACAGTGCCAAGATGAAGAGATTTTGGGTGAATTATATCAGTGAAATAAGTTCAAATGCGTTCCATAGAGGGTCATGACTATTAAAAAAAAGCAATAACAACAACAACAAATAACAATAATAATAATAATTATAATAATAATAATAAAAGAAGAAGAAAATGCGCTAAACTTTCATTATACACTAGGTAGGTAAAAAGAGTCCAAAAAGTTGTGTCAGCATTGTTTTGTCAATCCCTACAAATGATGTAAATTTTACATCAGCAAATAATTCTTGTTTTACTTGACACACTGTTAACGAGCCTACTGAATCAAACAGTCAAACAGGTATTAGAAAAGAAAAGTGTCAATTTTTTTTACTACTGTTTCAAGAATGTTGGGTAAATTACGTAACTTTCGATTTAGAAGCTGTGGATGTAGGGCAAAACTGCGAGTACTGCCTCTGAGAGACACCGACAAGGAGAAGGAAGCGGCGCCACGTGTGGCGGCTCACATGTCAAAGGGGTGCCAGTCTTTGGTCTCCGGCAGGTAGACTTCATAGTCTCCTGCAGGGAAAGGTCCACCCATCGTCGCCTACCCGAATTTAGCAGCAGTGCTTTTAGTGACGGTTAGTAAATATAAACTATCCTAGTGTTAGTCTGTGCCCGCTCGCTCCGTCTTCTCCCGTCGTTCCATGTCTACTACGGGAATTTATACACTACTGGCCATTCATCACGAAGGCAGCATGGAACTAACGTCAAATGGGCATGAATTGTACCACATTATTTCAGAACAACTGCAAGAAGTAGGTAGGAGTAACGCCATTTACACTGAAGAGCCAAATAAACTGTTACACCAGTCTAATACCGTGCAGGTCCCCCAAGAGCACTCAGAAGTACCGCAACTCGATGTGGAAGGACTCGACTAATGTCTGACGTAGTGCTGGAGGGAATTGACGGCATGAATCCTGCAGGGCTGTCCCTAAACCTGTAAGAGTACGACGGGGTGGAGATCTCTTCTGAACAGCATTTTGCAAGACATCCCAGACATGCTCAATAATGTTATTGTCTGTGGAATTTGCTGGCAGCGGAAGTGATTAAACTCAGAAGAGTGTTCCTAGAGCAATTCTTCACGAATTGTGGACGTGTGGGGTGTCGCATTTTCCTGCTGGGATTGCCCAAGTCCGTCGGAAAGCACAATAGACATGAATGGATACAGGTGATCAGACAGGATGCTTATGTACATGTCACCTGTCAGAGTCGTATCTAGACGTATCAGGCCGGCCACGGTGGCCGTGCGGTTCTAGGCGCTTCAGTCCGGAACCGCGAGACTGCTACGGTCGCAGGTTCGAATCCTGCCTCGGGCATGGATGTGTGTGATGTCCTTAGTTTAGTTAGGTTTAAGTAGTTCTAAGTTCTAGGGAACTGATGACCTCAGATGTTAAGTCCCATAGTGCTCAGAGCTATTCGAACCACTTTTTAGACGTATCAGGAGTCCCGTATCACTCCAACTGAACACGCCCCACACCATTACAGAGCCTCCACCAGCTTGAACAGTCCATGCTGACATACAGGGTTCTTGGATTCATTAAGTTGTCTCCATACGCTTACACGTCCATCCGCTCGATACAATTTGAAACGAGACTCATCCGACCAGGCAACATGTTTCCAGTCATAAACAGTCTAATGTCGATGCTGACGGGCCCAGGCGAGGCGTAAAGCTTTGTGTCATGCAGTTATCAAGGGTACAAGAGTGGGCATTCGGCTCCGAAAGCCCATATCGATGACGTTTCATTGAATGGTTCACACACCGACACTTGCTGATGGCCCAGCATTGAAATCTGGAGCAATTGGCGGAAGGGTTGCACTTCTGAACGATTCTCTTCAGTCGTCGTTGGTCCTGTTCTTGGAGGGTCTTTTTCCGACCGCAGCGATGTCGGAGATTTGATGTTTTAGCGGATCCCTGATATTCACAGTAAACTCGTGAAATGGACGTACGGGAAAATCCCGACTTCATCGCTACCTCGGAGATACTGTGTTCCAACGCTCGTGCGCCGACTATAACACAAAGTTCAAACTCACTTAAATCTTGATAACTTGCCATTCTAGCAGCAGCAACCGATCGAATAACTGTGCCAGACACTTATTGTCTTATATAGGCGTTGCCGACGGCATCGCCGTATTCTGCCTGTTTACATATCTCTGTATTTGAATACACATGCCTATACCAGTTGCTTTGGAGCTTCAGCGTGCAATCTCCATAGATGAAAAGATTATGCAGTGGGTTTCACATTAAGAAGTTGGATTTGAGGTTCGATGCTTAGTGAAAAGGTCATTTTATACGTCGTGTAAGGAGATGCGTCTACCATCACTTCCTATATTTGACAGCAGCAGGATCCTTGCCTATGGATACTACGATTTATCGTTCCGCAATATTGCTGCTGTCGTCGATCGTGATCTCACATCTGTCGTACAGATATGGAATTGTTGGGGTCAGGAGGGCTATACTCGGCGCCACGCAGGGCCTCAGCGGCCCATACGACCTGCGCCCGACGGACATATTGTTCGCTGGGCCGTGCAGGATCGTTTAACCCGCCACGTGCCTTGGGTCAGGACACGAGCTGTTTTTCAGCAAGTCGATCATAACACGGACAGTGTAACGGCGTCTGGAGCAACACAGTGTGTCATTGTGGTCACCGTTATTGCGACTTCCAGCAGATAGAAGAATGAAGAAAGTGCTGCTGCCGACAGCATTGGACGCAAGGGTGGCACCACGTTGTCTTTTTAATCACGAGTCCTGGTTCTCCACATGGTATTGAGAAAGGAGTAACCTTATGAGGAAGTTTAGAGGGAAACGAAAGTCTCCAAAAGGCATTCGCGATCATGTACAATCTAGCTTAACAGCAGGAAGGTACCTATGGTTCATAGCCGATGATATGGACAGCGGGCATTATGCTTGTGACGTGTTAAGGCTGTTGGGTGAGCCCTATCTCGGAGGTCTTCAAAATGGTTCAAATGGCTCTGAGCACTATGGGACTTAACATCTATGGTCATCAGTCCCCTAGAACTTAGAACTACTTAAACCTAACTAACCTAAGGACATCACACAACACCCAGTCATCACGAGGCAGAGAAAATCCCTGACCCCGCCGGGAACCGAACCCGGGAACCCGGGCGTGGGATGCGAGAACGCTACCGCACGACCACGAGCTGCGGACTCGGAGGTCTTCGTCACGTTATTTTTTGAAAAGGTAACAGGAACTCCAAAGTGCCTGCGTTGTCGTGACGTACGGCGATGCATAGACTGTTTGACTGTGGTCCTAGCGAGCACGTTCTATATCTCTGTGACACCAGGAAAACGCCTGGCCGTGGGTTGCAAGAGTCTGTCACCCCAGCTTCATGAGCTCTGTCATAGAGCTGAAGCAGCATGGAATTGCATTACCGTATCTGTCAGCCAAGCTCAGTTCGAATCAGTGTCAAGTCCGTTTAGAAGCATTGTTACTGACAGAGGTGGCAGCTGGGTGTACCAAATTTCGTGCGCTGTATACCCCAAATGGACCATATTTTTATCATACTTTCTTGCTGCTGTACTGAATAGGAACAACAAGTAAAATTTCGTTATTTGCTGTCCTTTCTGAGAATACAGTAAGAAAATAATTAATACTGACATAGGTGAAAGCAGGTGATAACAGGCGCAAAATGTTTCCAGTATAGCGTGTTACACGTCCGAGCCATTTACGAGATAATTGAGAATATGGTATTACGAGTCGCTCTCTAATTTCGATGTCATATTGTCTTCGTTAGCACAAATATGTTTCGAACGTAACGTTTTCCATTAACTCCCTCATCAAATCAGCCTCAAATTTCAGCCATGGCCCACATTTGGAATATATGGTAGATGGACGATGGGACACCGCTACGTTTTTCTGCTTATGTAAGACGACGTCTAACACGCCGTTGTATTCGGTCATGGAGAGGTTTCTGCATTTTTCTTTTTGGTGTCTTCTCAAAACTGAACTCTACAGCACTTCCGTTAATGTGAACTGGAGCAGTGAACGGGGTAGTATTTGAAAAAAAAAAAAAAAAAAAAAAACGAAGTCGCAAATCATTGTAGAGACGATTGCAGCGATGAAATACCATCTCTAACAGGTACGTGTGTACAATAAATTGTAACATGTAACCTGCCGAATAAGCACAGGATATTATGTTAAAGTTAGCTGTGGGTGAAATGGACTTTACCGAGGTGGGGTGACTTGAGTGTCTCGACGATACAGATAGCTGTAAGAATGTCTGAATGACAGACTAAACATTAGACAAGTTGATCTTACTCTGCACGTACTGCGTATGGCTGAAAGCGAGAAGTAACTTCAGACCGTTATTTTTATCTAGGGCATGTAGCTATACTGTATGTCTTAATGATAATGTATTCTCTTGGGTGAATTTTTCCAGAGGTAAAATAGTCCCCATTCGGATACCCAGATGGGGACTACTTGGGAGGACGCCGTCACTAGGGAAAACAAAAATGGCATTCTACGGTCAAGGCTTGGAATGTTAGATCCTTTAATCATGTACCTAGGTTACAGACAAGTGAATCGGTTAAAGTTAAATACAGTGAGAATTACTGTAGTGAGATGGCAGGATGTACAGGACTTTTAGTCAGGCGCATACAGGGTTATAAATACAGAATCAAGTAGGTGTAACGAAGGAGTAACACATCAAGCCATCAGCTGCTTTAGTGTCACGAGTTTAAATACCAACAATTATTCCTGAGTGACATCAAGCAACGGCAGGTCGGCATGGAACGTAACCGCAAGAAGGCTGTAAGACGATGTCAGCCAATAGTACGCTGACTGGGATACCGGCACGGTAGCTCAGCGTGTTCAGTCAGAGAGCTAGTTGGCCTCTGTAACACACACAAAAAAAAAACTTAGTGGAAGGATTAACAAACGAACTGTAAGTAGGCTGTTTAGGTTTTCTTATTGGTAACGCCACGTAGCGCTCTGTATGAAAATCACTGGCTGTGCTGTGTGCAGTCCGTGGCTAGTTTGCATTGTTGTCTGCCATTGTAATGTTGGGCAGCTGGATGTTAACAGCGCGTAGCGTTGCGCAGTTGGAGGTGAGCCGCCAGCAGTGGGGGATGTGGGGAGAGAGATGGCGGAGTTTTGAAATTTGTAAGACTGGATGTCATGAACTGCTATATATATTATGACTATTAAGGTAAATACATTGTTTGTTCTCTGTCAAAATCTTTCATTTGCTAACTATGCCTATCAGTAGTTAGTGCCTTCCGTAGTTTGAATCTTTTATTTAGCTGGCAGTAGTGGCGCTCGCTGTATTGCAGTAGTTCGAGTAACGAAGATTTTTGGTGAGGTAAGTGATTTGTGAAAGGTATAGGTTAATGTTAGTCAGGGCCATTCTTTTATAGAGATTTTTGAAAGTCAGATTGCGTTGCGCTAAAAATATTGTGTGTCAGTTTAAACACAGTCCAGTACAATTGTTGAAAGGGGACGTTTCAGAACTTTAACAGATGTCACGTGACGTCCGCAACGACCAAACCCAACGATCAACAACGAGGAAAAAAAATAAAAAATAAAAAAAAGAACGCACCACGACAGGAGCGGCCTCTATCCGAAGAGAATATAAGCGCCGCTCCAGCGAGCCTCGGCCGCACTAGAAGAGCCACACTAAAAGACGCACTAGAAGAGCCGCACTAGAAGACGAGCTGTCATCCTAACTGTTAACCTGAGACTTGTAACTTATATAAATTGCTTGCGTGGAAATTGTAAACCGAAGGACACTGGTTATTTGCATCTCGCCAATTGCTTCAAACTTAAGAACTGTCTATTCAATTACTGTAATAAAGTACATTAATAAGATTTGCTTGTTTGCTGTCTAGCTATCCGAGAAAACAGCTTCCTACGCACCCTATAAAACACGAGTGGGCAGGATCCGACACTTGTAACTTAACTACGCTGTCACCTCGGAAGGTGGCAGTCATTCCAACTCTCATACAATTCTGGTGGTTTTGCCTTATCAAGTGATTTTCAACCAACTGACGATTCTATATCTAAATAGTATGATAAATGTTATGCATTTACCCTCATACTACGATCTATAATATTTTTCTCAGTCGTTGAGAATTTCGTATCAACATATAAATGTAAATCTAGCCTCTGTACCCATCGGGGTGCATATGTGGACTGGCAAACCTGTTCATTACTGATGTAATTACTCATGTCTCTCACTAGACATAACAAGTTGTGTTTATGTTACCAGATCTTTTAAAACAATCCTGGTAATTTCTTCTATACCGTCCGTCATTCAGTTTTCATATTTTATCAGCGAGTAGAAATCCACACTTATTACAGTTCCAACATTCTGCAGAGAAGTTTTCGAAATCATTGAATGTCATATCTGTACTGATATGATCTTTGTAAATGTGCTTCATATTTGTGGTAACCTGTTTGAAAGCGAAAATAAGATTTGTATTATCATGAATCAATTGTTTAGGTATTTTAGAATATGTCTCCAAAGTATAAAACACATCCTTATTGTTATGTTTCCCAAAGCAAAAATAATCCTTGATTCTGCTTCTCACGTGGAACGTGGCCACATATAAACACTGAGTTTGGTTTTACCTCATCAGGTGGTGGTACTGCTATGTTACCATTACATTATTTAAATGTTATTCCTTCAATTTCCATCACTATTTCTTTTAATATCTGATATTTATACTGGAAAAGTGTTTTGTAGAATCTATATATGTATTCAAAATTGAGCCTGTCTATATTGGTTAATAATGTCATACGAAGATTTGTTTTCCCACAGGCTGTAGGGCCTATAGTAATGTTATCGGGTAAGAAGGGACCATTTCTGTTCAAATTATTTTTCATAGTACTGTCAAATGACTAGTCAGTTACAGTAAGTTCTTTGTGGAATGGATGGTTTGTCCACGTCGACATTTTGCAGAATAGGTTGTTTTATTACTTTCGAAGTCTTCTACATATTGTAGAACAGATGTACTGCTTTAAATAAGACCTCGATTCAGTTCCAGTGTCTTTTATGTGAAACTCATAGCACACTTGTGCTATCAGACTGCAAAACACTTAAAATTTTGTATTTGTGGGGATCTACAGCCTCCAGATGCTCAATAAACGTAAACATGATCCGCAGTAGGCTGTGACGTTATAGACTACTAATGACCATGTTTACGTTTATTATGAGTAACAGTCGTTATGGCAGTGAAGGGCAATGGCTTAAATGTGAAAGTGGTCAGAGGAATTAGGATGTGACCTTGAGGAGCGGCTGTGTGCCCGATCCCATCATGCTGCCTTACACTACATCCTAAAGAGAAAACTGCGCAACGTAATCAACCCAGCACTTGATAGAAATGACATTGAGGTGAAGGGAAAATCATGAAAAAAATATGGAGAACGTTCAGCCATACAAGAAACGGTCATGAAAATAAAAAGAAGTCTTTAAACCCAATAAAACTTCATATGTTCCCTATCCTAGTTTAGTATGCACCAGCATATCGACAAAGCAGGAAATTATTGAGGAATATAAAGCTATGTATCAAAAATTACGACTGTCAAGAGCATGAGAGCACGCTAGATATGTGTATTTTAAAGAAAAATTGAAACATGTTAACAAAAGCATTGAGACGGTGTCACAAGCAGTTATTAATAGAACAACAGGAGCCTGGGAAGGCAGTTGAGCGTTACCTTTGACGCCAGCTCCGGTGGCGTCACGTCGGCGCTACGGAGTCGCCAGATGCTGTTCACCCTCCCTTGGTATGGGGCCATTTCGTATCCGAGCGTTGGGAGACCGTCTTCAAAATTTCAGTCGTTGAACAGACTGGAAAATTTTAGGACGAGAGAAGCGGATGTTTCTCCTCCTGCCTGTTGGATGGAGGAAACGCCTGCTCTTTCTAAGAGAAGCAATCCGGGGACTGGTCAATATGTCGTCAACAAATTTTGTCGCTATCAGTATGCCGAGGCGCGGAAATTCGAGTTTTAGGGATAATTCACTGGGACGTGAACAAGAGCAGCCGCAGCAAGCGATCGCTGCTCCGTGATCAAGTAAGTAATGATTTTTGAATGGGAAGTAGATATATTTTGAGTTAGTTTTCTCTCTAACATTGTAGTGTGGAATTCCCGCGACTGACGATTTCGGAATCGCTTGTACGTAAATTGAGATGGAACTGAATTTGTTATTTGATTGATTAAGAAGCATTTTATGTAATGTATGCCCAGTTGATTACCACGGTTCTTTTCGGCATGAGTCACGAGCTGACTTCGACGGTTTAATTAGTAGTGGAAAGTGGTGAATTTTGCTTTGGATTCTTTGTGCATGAATAACTGCATGTCCACGTTGTGCTTCCTTATCCCACTCGTCCTTTCGCAAACAAATCATCCGTTAGTTGGCAGTTTTCGGTTGTATTGAACCGTGAGTTTAGTATTTTTATGTGCGTTCCATGTAAATGTAATCTCAGAAGTATGCTACATTTGTGAAATAAATATTAGTAACGCAGTCACTTAGTTCATAAAATTCTTCCTCAGTATGCACAAGAGGCTATGTTCCCATGACCTGTAATGTTTAGCGTCCTGTGCCTACCATATGAGAGAAAATTACTTAATATGTTAGGAATGTGTCATCTCTGATCTGTCGTTCTGGAGTTCAACAATTAGAATTCTGTTGCGCAGTTTTCTCTTTAGGATGTAATGTAAGGCAGCATGGTAGGATTGGGCACACAGTCGCTTCTCAAGGTCACATCCTAATTCCTCTGGCCACTTTCACGTTGAAGCCATACCCAAGCGCATATGACGTCACAAACTATTTCACAAGAACGCTTAATCTCTGGAGCCTGATGGATAAGAGTTCTACGCTTGGCATGTGCAAAAATTTAATTTTCATGTACTTGAATCCAAAATTTCACAACTACTCTTAGCGTAAGCAGTTGTGCGAAGTGCTCTAAGCTTCATAGCTCACAGGCCTTAGGTTCGAGGGCCCAAGTCCTAATCTTTGCCACCTACCTTCAAGGCACCCTGTTCCCCAAGGTTCTACTCCTAAGGTCGTAGTTTCAAGCAGCCTACAGCCAGATCCCCTGCCTTCCAGGCCCTAGGTTCAACTAAAGACTTCCTAATTACTCCTGTAATTACTAATGTATTTCACTAGACATAACAAGTCGTGTTTACATATCGTTACCAGATCTTGTAAAACAATCCTGGTAATTTCTTCTATACCGTCCGTCATTCAGTTTTCATATTTTATCAGTGAGTAGAAATCCACACTTATTACAGTTCCATCACTCTGCACAGATGCATTCGAAATCATTGAATGTCATATCTGTACAGACATGATGTTTGTAAATGTGCTTCATATTTTTGGTATCCTGTTTGAAAGCGAAAATAAGATTGTTTAGTTATTTTCGAATATGCCTGCAAAATATAAAATACATCCTTATTGTTATGTCTCCCAAAGCAAAAATAATTCCTTATCTGATTCTGCTTCTCACACGGAACGTGGCTGCATATGAACACTGAGTTTGGGTTTACCTCAGCAGGTGGTGGTACTGCTATGTTACCATTATATCTTTTAAATGTTATTCCTTTAGTTTCCATCACTATTTCTTTCAATATCTGATATTTATACTGGAAAAGTGTTTTGTAGAATCTCTGTATGTATTCAAAATTGAGTCTGTCTATATTGGTTAATAATTTCATATGAAGATTTGTTTTCCCACAGGCTGAAGGGCCTATAGTAATTGAACATAACTATGTTATCAAGTTAGAAGGGACCATTTCTGTTCAAATTATTTTTCATAGTACTATAAAAATGGCTCTGATCACTATGGGACTTAACATATGAGGTCATCAATCCCCTAGAACTTAGAACTACTTAAACCTAACTAACCTAAGGACATCACACACATCCATGCACGAGGCAGGATTCAAACCTGCGACCGTAGCAGTCGCGGGGTTCCGGACTGAAGCGCCTAGAACCGCACGGCCACCACGGCCGGCATAGTACTATCAAATGACCACTCAGTTACAGTAAGTTCTTTGTGGAATGGATGGTTTGTCCACGTCGTCATTTTGCATAATAGGTTGTTTTATTACTTTCGAAGTCTTCTACATATGGTAGGACAGATGTGCTGCTTTAAATAAGATCTCATTCAGTTCTAGTGTCCTTTATGTACAGCGTCGTATAGGAATGCACAACATTTATCATACTGTTTAGATATAGAATCGTCAGTTGGTTGTAAATCACAGTGGGCAAGCTCTGTGATGTTTGACAATAACTTTTCGTATATATTAGTTACACATGGCTGCCAGATAGCTCCCAGACCCATAGCTTTCTGAACAGCACGACTACAGTACATCAGATTTTGAAAAGTATTCTTCTCCATGTGAATACTTCTATTATTATCAACCAGTTTTATACAATGTGGGAAGTCGCTGCTGCACACTGTATGACTTTCCAAATTGAGTGTAAGAGCTCCCATATTATCAGTAAACATTGCAGATATTACGGTGAACTTTCTATAACTTTTCCCACTCATAACTTAGTGTTAATTGCTATTAACTTAATGACACTTTGCTTTTAAACTATTACAGGTTTGCGAACACAATCACAGGTTTAAAACTACAGTTTCAAGATATCATTGTAACCCCTTGTTTCGTATCAGTGTTGCCTACACTATGTGTAGTAGTGTAGAGTGGACGTTACGAATCATTACTGTTTAAACTGTATCTAGTGGGTTGAGTAGAACTGGTTCAACGTGACGATATGCAGCTGTTGTCAACGTATATCCACAACATTACGTGTAATAATAACAATGATACTTATAAAATCAATGTTTCACAGTCATATAAATATAAAGGTAAATTGTATATATCACTTATGACACTGAAGGGCAGATCTCTCCATGTTAATGGTTTAACGTATAATGCTCTACTGACGATGTTTGTTCTTTGTCATAGTGATAGATGTGTTTTAATTATTTTATAAAGCAACATTTAGTGAGTTCAATGTGAAACATTTTCTCTGGCGTTAAGACACATGAGACGTTCTGTCAGTGCTATGTAAAAACAGTTTCTCAGTCGGTGTTCGAACCGTCAACCCTTCATTTAATCATGCAGGGAAACGCGACGACCATTAATGAGAGCTACTGGTTTCACTCCCACCAAATAGACGGAATGTAGTGAATAGTTTTCTATAAAACGTTGAAACCTGAGAATTTGTTACTAACAGACAGCAACGAATATTCCCGCTGTGTAATCACCCGTGAGAGTTTCGACAGGACGTTGAAAACTGGGAATGTGTTACTAACAGATAGCAACTGAAATTCACACTGTGAATTTCTGCATGATGTCGCACTTCATGCAAAATATCATGGCTTCACGTACTATTAAGGAAATGCAGCTTGTAGAACACTGTATGGTTATTCATAAATTGAATAAGTGGGATCATGCATATCGTGTCGCACGTATCGGTCCATTGGAAAAGATAGTGTGTGGTAGGGTTAGATTTAATAGGTGTTTTGAAGAGGTTCGGAAAATCGCAGCGTATGTATCAAAAAGTCTCACTGGTGTAATATGTCGATGCTCTCAGAACCTCGAAGTCCTGGCTTTAACGAAATACACGTTGTTACGCGCATGCCTAGGACATCAAGGCACTGAAGTTTATAGCACTTAGCACAAGTGCACAAGTACATACACCTCATACAGAATTAATAATGAAAACTCACATGCCTAAGACTCTAGAAATTAAGAGCTGTCGTGAAAATAAATGCAAATTAAGTTATTTACACATGCAGGGGTTTGAACTCAAGACTTTGGGTACGAAAGAAAAATTACATTTATATGTTGATACGAAATTCTCAACGACTGAGAAAAATATTACAGATCTTAGTATGAGGGGAGGTAATATACAACAGGCAATCAACCCAGCACTTGATAGAAATGACGATGAGGTGAAGGAAAATCACGAAAAAATTATGAAGAACGTTCAGCCATACAAGAAATCAACCCAGCACTTGATAGAAATGACGATGAGGTGAAGGAAAATCACGAAAAAATATGAAGAACGTTCAGCCATACAAGAAATGGTCGTGAAAATAATAAAAACGTTTTTAAACCCAATATAACTTCGTATGCTCTCTATACTAGTTTAGTATGCACCAGCCTGTCGACAAAGCAGGAAACTATTGAGGCATATAAAGCTATATACAAAAAATTATGACTGTCAAGAGCAGGACAGTACGCTAGAGACGTGTGTGTCAAAGAAAAATTGAAACCTGTTAACAAAAGCATTGAGTGTGTGTCACAAGCAATTATTAATGAAACAACCAGTCGTGAGGATGATGATACGACCGAAGAATATGTGAAACAGCGTAGAGATTCGGATTTCGATGGAACATTATGGTGTTAGCACTAAATGATCGTATAGACTTCATGCACATCTGATAAAATTGAGCGTGAAGCTAATATATATCGGAGACAGAGAATTTATATCGACACTTGTTTTATTAAACTAGATATTGTTAAAAAAAAGTCAGAACTCGACAGTTACACACCAGAAGAGATACAGACTAATGCGGAAATACTATGCATAAGAAAAGTAAACAATAAAAACCACGGTGAAGTAAAAAGCATGCGTAGTAATAAATACAAAAAGTTATTCAACCTACATTGAACGGTACGTATTATGATAGTGGGGTTACATTTATCGACATTCAGCATAAGAAACTGAACACTCTACCTATGCAGTTCACATATTGCGACGATCCTAACAAGTTTGTGCAACGTTTAAGACTGTTGATGGTTGCAGTAGCTGTCAGTAATAATGTATATGTGAATGAAATTATTTCAATTATTTCAGAACTATGACAATGAAATATTATTGAATAAGTATGGAAACTGAAACTAACGAACCTACGAGGGTTGGAACTTTAATAGTGGCAACTATTTATTTACAGCTCCTACAAAGTAGATACGTGTTTCAAAGTTTTACTGACCTTCAAAGTAGACAAAAATGGTTCAAATGGCTCTGAGCACAATGGGACTTAACATCTGAGGTCATCAGTCCCCTAGAACTTAGAACTACTTAAACCTAACTAACCTAAGGACATCACACACCTCCATGCCCAAGGCAGGATTCGAATCTGCGACTCACGAGGTTCCGGACTGAAGCGCCTAGAACCGCTCGGCCACCGTGGCCGGCTCAAAGTAGTCACCAACTTTGTGTGTAACCCGTTGCCAGCGATGTGGAAGTCGTAGAATACTCTTAGCAGTGCCAGTTGTGTTGCCCGACGAATTTGTAGCAGTTCTGAAGCGAATGCCGTGAAGTGTTTCCTTCAGTTTAGAAATTGAGTTGAACTCACGAGGGCTTAAGTCAGGGGAGTGTTTTTGGGTTAAATACACTTAGCAGCCCCACCAGTCAAACAATCAATAACAGCTTGCACTGTACGTGCTCGAGCATTGTCCTGCAAAATGATGGTCAGGTCCTGCAGAAAGTGTCTTCATTTCTGTCTCTAAGCTGGTCGTGGGATGTGTTCCAAAAATTAACAGCATAGAGACGAAAGTGACGACACTTTTTGCAGGACCTGAACATCATTTTACAGGACAATGTTCAACCACGTACAGTGCAAGCTGTTACTGATTTGTTTGACTAATGGGGCTGCTACATCGACATCTACATTTATACTCGCAAGCCACCCAACGGTGTGTGGCGGAGGGCACTTTACGTGCCACTGTCATTACCTCCCTTTCCTTTCCAGTCGCGTATGGTTTGCGGGAAGAACGACTGCCGGAAAGCCTCCGTGCGCGCTCGAATCTCTCTAATTTTACACTCGTGATCTCCTCGGGAGTTATAAGTAGGGGGAAGCAATATATTCGATACCTCATCCAAAAACGCACCCTCTCGAAACCTGGACAGCAAGCTACCCTGCGATGCAAAGCGCCTCTCTTGTAGAGTCTGCCACTTGAGTTTGCTAAACATCTCCGTAACACTATCACGCTTACCAAATAACTCTGTGGCGAATCGCGTCGCTCTTCTTTGGATCTGCTCTATCTCCTCTGTCAACTCGACCTGATACGGATCCCACACAGATGAGTAATACTCAAGTATAGGTCGAACGAGTGTTTTGTAAGCCACCTCCTTTGTTGATGGACTATATTTTCTAAGGACTCACCCAATGAATCTCAACCTGGCACCCGCCTTAGCAACAATTAATTTTATATGATCATTCGACTTCAAATCGTTCCGCACGCATATTCCCAGATATTTTACAGAAGTAACTGCTACCAGTGTTTGTTCTGCTATCATATAATCACACAACAAAGGATCCTTCTTTCTATGTATTCGCAATACATTACATTTGTCTATGTTAAGGGTCAGTTGCCACTCCCTGCACCAAATGCCTATCCGCTGCAGATCTTCCTGCATTTCACTGCAATTTTCTAATGCTGAAACTTCTCTGTATACTACAGCATCATCCGCGAAAAGCCGCATGGAACTTCCGACACTATCTACTAGGTCATTTATATATATATTTTGTGAAAAGCAATGGTCCCATAACACTCCCCTGTGGCACGCCAGAGGTTACTTTAACGTCTGTAGACGTCTCTCTATTGAGAACAATATGCTGTGTTCTGTTTGCTAAAAACTCTTCAATCCAGCCACACAGCTGGTCTGATATTCCGTAGGTTCTTACTTTGTTTATCAGGTGACAGTGCGGAACTGTATCGAACGCCTTCCGGAAGTCAAGGAAAATGGCATCTACCTGGGAGCCTGTATCTAATATTTTCTGGGTCTCATGAACAAATAAAGCGAGTTGAGTCTCACACGATCGCTGTTTCCGGAATCCATGTTGATTCCTACAGATTAGATTCCGGGTTTCCAGAAATGACGTGATACGCGAGCAAAAAACATGTTCTAAAATTCTACAACAGATCGATGTCAGAGATATAGGTCTATAGTTTTGCGCATCTGCTCGACGACCCTTCTTGAAGACTAGGACTACCTGTGCTCTTTTCCAATCATTTGGAACCTTCCGTTCCTCTAGAGACTTGCGGTACACGACTGTTAGAAGGGGGGCAAGTTCTTTCGCGTACTCTGTGTAGAATCGAATTGGTATCCCGTCAGGTCCAGTGGACTTTCCTCTGTTGAGTGATTTCAGTTGCTTTTCTACTCCTTGGACATTTATTTCGATGTCAGCCATTTTTTCGTTTGTGCGAGGATTTATAGAAGGAACTGCAGTGCGGTCTTCCTCTGTGAAACAGCTTTGGAAAAAGGTGTTTAGTATTTCAGCTTTACGCGTGTCATCCTCTGTTTCAGTGCCATCATCATCCCAGAGTGTCTGGATATGCTGTTTCGAGCCACTTACTGATTTAACGTAAGACCAAAACTTCCTAGGATTTTCTGTCAAGTCGGTACATAGAATTTTACTTTCGAATTCACTGAACGCTTCACGCATAGCCCTCCTTACGCTTACTTTGACATCGTTTAGCTTCTGTTTGAGAGATTTTGGCTGCGTTTAAACTTACAGTGAAGCTCTCTTTGCTTTCGCAGTAGTTTCCTAACTTTGTTGTTGAACCACGGTGGGTTTTTCCCGTCCCTCACAGTTTTACTCGGCACGTACCTGTCTAAAACGCATAAACACTCAACATAGTCAGTGTCGGAACAGAAATTTTCGTTTTGATCTGTTAGGTAGTCTGAAATCTGCCTTCTATTACTCTTGCTAAACAGATAAACCTTCCTCCCTATTTTTATATTCCTATTTACTTCCATATTTAGGGATGCTGCATCGGCCTTATGATCACTGATACCCCGTTCTGCGCGTACAGAGTCGAAAAGTTCGGGTCTGTTTGTTATCAGTAGGTCCAAGATAACTCCACGAGTCGGTTGTCTGTTTAATTGCTCGAGGTAATTTTCGGATAGTGCACTCAGTATAATGTCACTCGATGTTCTGTCCCTACCACTCGTCCTAAACATCTGTGTGTCCAAGTCTATATCTGGTAAATTGAAATCTCCACCTAAGACTATAACATGCTGAGAAAATTTATGTGAAATGTATTCCAGATTTTCTCTCAGTTGTTCTGCCACTAATTCTGCTGAGTCGGGAGGTCGGTAAAAGGAGCCAATTATTAACCTAGCTCGGTTGTTGAGTGTAACCTCCACCCATAATAATTCACAGGAACTATCCACTTCTACTTCACTACAGGATAAACTACTACTAACAGCGACCAACACGTCACCACCGGTTGCATGCAATCTAACCTTTCTAAACACCGTCTGTGCCTTTGTAAAAATTTCGGCGGAATTTATCTCTGGCTTCAGCCAGCTTTCCGTACCTATAACGATTTCAGCTTCGGTGCGCTTGAACTTCCGGTATTTTACCTACGCATCTTCGACAGTTTACAATTACAATACCGATTGCTGCTTGGTCCCCGCATGTCCTGACTTTGCCCCGCACCCTTTGAGGCTGTTGCTCTTTCTGTACTTGCCCGAGGCCATCTAACCTAAAAAAAAACCGCCCAGTCCACACCACACAACCCCTGCTACCCGTGTAGCCGCCTGCTGTGTGTAGTGGAGTGCTAAACCACCTACTGCACTCCCCTAACTTAAGCCCTCGTGAGTTAAACTCGATTTCTAAACTGAAGGACACACTTCACGGCATTCGCTTCAACACCGGACAAAAGGAGGACAGACACGATATTGTGAGGTATCACATGACTTGTTTCACCTTAGTGTGCACTGATCAGCCAGAATGTTATGACCACCGACCTACTATCGACATAAACCCATCCTGACGACAGCAGCGTCACTCATATCAAACTTAGTACGGAAGAATGCAGTGAGGACAATACACTGACGTAGCACCAGCAGCTAAACTGTACTGTTTGTCGGTGCAGTATCAGAGTGTATTAACATTCAAGCCTATTTCGTATTATCAAGAGCATTTCTTTCATTGTATATAACTCAGAACCACAGAAGGGCCCTACATCTCTTCAAAGTTACATATATCTCAATTATTACATGTACATATTGTAAATTTATTAGTGCGTTACATTTTTTTACGTGTCTGATTGTGCTTATTGACCACCTCAACCACTGTCACATCACTTACAGTCTTTGCAACCTCGTCAGCGAATAACAACTAGCGTAAAAATAATGGATATGAAAGACATTTACTAACAGACGACTTTCAACTTTATTGCCTTGCCATTCCGTACATTATACAGGTTGCAACAAGAGTTATGTCAACTAGCAAGATGCATAAAGACTATGGAGAAATAATGTAATTCTCATAGCTCACGGCCTCTCCGGTCACAATGGCCAATTGCTAACAATTGTCAGAGTACGTGATACAAATAAAAATATTTGTGAAACTACAAGGGTTATAAATGAAATACGAATTGACAAATTAAGCAAGAGTTTTTGACATTGGGACAAGAAAGACTTGAACAGCAGCACAACATATATTGCAACATACTCATAAGCTACTGTGATACTTGTTTATCTTGACCAGATTAAATGCACCTACGCCCTGGGATTCAATGGAATCATAATATCACGAAAAACTAAAAGCGGGCTTGGCATGAAGGGACAGGGACGATGACAGCGTTAAATCACCGTACAAATTGTACTCTAAAGTTCTATATAAAGTTATCATAGCATCCAAAGGCGTGATGTTTAAGAAAATGGTCCTTCAACAACGAGATAAGAACTATTCAGACTGTAGTACAAAATGAGACATGTAAAATGAATGAAGAAAATAAAGAAATTTCTTTAAAGGTTAATAATGAACGGATCAAAGATAGACACAAAATTGCAGGAACTTTTAATAACTTTTGTCATAATAAATAATAATGTCGTGTGGCTAAGGCCTCCCGTCGGGTAGACCGTTCGCCGGGTGCAAGTCTTTCGATTTGACGCCACTTCGGCGACTTGCGCGTCGATGAGGATGAAATGATGATGATTAGGACAACACAACACCCAGTCACTGTGCGGAGAAAATCTCCGACCCTGCCGGGAATCGAACCCGGTCCCTTAGGAGTGACATTCTGTCGCGCTGACCACTCAGCTACCGGGGACGGACACTTTTTGTCATTAACGGATAATTTAGGACTGGAAATTTCTTTAGCAGATTTTCTTAAGAAAAGAGTTCCAAAAGACGTTTGGTAAAATTCAAGTTCATTCCACACATCAAAAAGAAGTTTTCAGTTAAAAATAAATGTACAAGTGGTTATAATGAAATAATGAGATGTTGTTTTGCTGAATTTTGTAGTATGTTACTGGAGTTATTTATGTAATAAATCTTTTCTAATTGGTACTACACCAGAGAGACTTAAACCGAGCTCATTACTACTAATATTCAACCCTTTCAGGTCCCCTGGCTACAGCTGTATACATTAACTTTTAATGTGTCTTAGCTGGAACAGAAGCACTCTTTCCCAATGTAAACGTGACGTACACATTTTTGAATGTTCAAACTTTTCGTCATGCTCAAGAGTTGCCAACCGTTGAACATCACTATGAAAGTATCAGCAAGCCAATGTAAAGGGGCGCAGCAGCTAATGAGCACTAGAATATATGGATGTGGCTGGTTAGCTATATTCCACTGTATAATTGAGTATTGTTATTGTTATTTTGCATGGTAATTATTGAATGATCCTTTTACTATTTATTACAATAGAGAATATTTCAAACTAGTTATTTTAGTTCACAAAATAAAGCAAACTATACAAAGCATGTTTGAAAACTGGTACATATTTTTGAATAAATGTTGCATATAAAATCGTTAAAAAATCACCTAAGAACATCATCACATAGGGAAAAATGTTTCTTTCTGCAGAAAAAATTCAGGTCCGAAAGAGTTCAAAAAATGAGAATATAATTTATAAACACTTAGGAAAACATAATTTGAAGCAAGCAGTTTGGATTCCAAAACCGGATGTCAAATGAACAGGCTATGTTTGCTTTTGGCTGATGATATACTTTGTGATATAGCGGAGGCCTTTAAATGTGTGAAGCATGATATGCTAAAGTCGAAGCTAAATTATTATGAAATAGCAGAAACAACAGATTCACTGTTTTTATCTCACACGAACGTTAGAAAGTAGCAAGTATCAGTTCCCTATCAACCACACAGCAATAAGAAATCAGAATTTGAAGTCGCCAGATAAGTTGTTCCATAGTGTTTGATTTTGGGTCTCTGTGGTTTCTCATACACGAGTTATCCTGCACTACCAATTTCAGAAGAGGGAAAGTTTACCTTTTCTGGAAATGATACAAGTATAGGAATAAAAAGTGGTTCCAGTCCCCTAACTGAAAAGGTGGCTAATATTCCAAGACATCAACAGATAGTGCATGGCAAATAAATTATCGTTGAAATTTGAGGAGAATCAATATACAGTCCATTAATTTTCATAGAATTACAAAAGCTATAAGAAAAGCTTTCTCAAACAATGACATATAAGTAGTAGAAAATCTTACGTTTTTAGGACTATATCCATCTCAGTCCTAACTGGAAAACTCGCTACGTAGAATTAATTCAGCGCTATACTTCAGCGACGTTTGCAATACACACATTTAGTGGTACATGTGATTTAAAAATGAAGAAACTTGCTTATTTTGCTTATTTCCATTCACTGATTACTTATGGAATCATTTTTGGTAGAACTCACCTTACTAACACAGTAGTCTTTAGTGATGTTAAGTTATTTTACTGTATTGCAGTTAAACTGAATAAAATGTACATCTCTGATTTCTTTCCTCGTCTTTGATACACCCTCCACGTGATCCACGGAGTAGGAATAATGTAATGTAATACTCTGCAACTTTGAACAACCTTGCAACAAAGGCAGAGGTAATGAACCATAGTTGATATTTTAATTTACCATATGCAAATAATTTAGTGAAACCTGGAAATGTCGAATTGAGCGTGTTAATAGCGGAACATGTTAATATCGAAAACTTGGGACAGTCAGTTTGTTGCCACATGAATGAAAGCAGTACAGTGGTCAAGAAATGAGACACGCTTGTAATTGTAAGTACATGAATTTTACCTTAAAAATTGAATGTGAAGTGGTCTGAATCCAAAATCAACATCTGCAATCCCAAATAATGTGACATTCAAGGACATTTACTGATGACACTTTGTTAATGAAGGCAGCACGTGTCAGTGTTATTAAATAAATTAAGTTCAACGAAATGCCTAACTTTCTTATTAATTATTTATACACTTTTTATTGTATTTAACCCAGTTTTGAGTATGACAATCTCTCATGGTTACCCCATGAGTCTATCGTTTTTGTTTACTAGTTTTGAGAAACATAAGAGCAACGATATTGCAATCGAAGTGCTTCGGACTCCTTCGGGTCGCTTTGGAGCGCCTGGGAGACGAAGTACTTCGTTTGCGCTAGTCACTCTGTTACGGGCGTTCTAGTGGGACGGACGCGTAATCCTCTTTCGGCCATTCAGGAGGAACGGACATGCCGTACTCTATATCGGAAGTTGCCAGAAAATTTACCGTACTCAGTGTCGAGTGTTGTAAAAGACAGTGTAAAATGTGTGATTATTTAAAACATAACAAAACAGGATAGAGTAATGAGAGGTGTCGCCCACCATCATTGTCAGTACTACAGACCTTGCCCTCTGTAGATACGGAGACTAACCTGGGCAAGTGGCATCCCGTAAAAAGCACAATCACAGGTTCAAGTTGACAGCATAGCAGTCTCCGCAGAAGAAGATCCCACGACCGACGAACTGTCTTCTGTGCTGGGGACACAACTTTAGAAGACGGCAGTTTGGTGGAAAGAACGGTTAGAGCCTCTTATTCAATCTCTCCAACTTCCAGATCTGACTTCCAAAGGGCACGCATAATTTATGCATGGCAACCCTGGTGGGGAACGTGTATTTAAAGAAGAGGCTACTATCCGTTAAGGAGAACTGTGGACTGGATAAGACGTGAAAATCGTAGTGAGAACAGTGGACTGTAATGATTATCATAAAACGCCCGAATCAATATTGTATGAACAGTGAAAAAGATAAAAAAGCGACACTGTGTGAACTGTGAGATTATATCCTGTTTGAACTTTTGTAAGTTTCTTTGCACTGTTAGGCAATAAAATCTATAAATGCCGCTAATTAATCCACGTCGCGTAGTTGAAAGTGAAAATCGAAAACGCAAATCGAAGTGTAAAGTTATAAGTGTGTGCACGGTCCAAAGGGATTACGTTTTATTTCACCGCTACGAGAAACAACGCTTCAGGGACCAGTTAGCAGAGCAGCGTACAGCAGGCGAGGCGAATGATTTGGAAGCAACACCTGTTGCATCCATCAGCTGCAATCCAACGTCAGAGAGCGGCGAACAACGGGGATAGGCGTTTGTGGTCGACTACGGCAACCAAAGACACCCATCACGCCAAAAACAATGCTTTGAGCAGCAGCATCGCGCCGGAGAAGAAGGTAGCGTGTACGACAAACACTTTACAGCTAGCGAGAAGAAGCTAGTATTGACAACAATAGGCATTTTTAAGAATATTATTAAATTGTTCCGTAATAATTTCTTTAGTAACGAAATGTCGGGGGAAAGCGGAACGCGGCACAATCTTAAAAGTAGAGAGGCAGTGCAGCCTCAGGGTAATGAAATTAAAGAGGCAAGCCAATTACAGGGCGTGCAAGATGAAATTAGTAATATAAGTAAAGAGGAAAGTGTATAAAATCAAATGGGTGATAGCTATTTACCAGAATCATCTGATGTAGAAACGGAAGTTTTCCAAGAAAACATAATTTCAAATAGTAGAAATAGTGAATTTGGAGAGGTGGAGTCTGATGTAGATGACACGAAAGTTAATGATAAGTTAAATAAGGTGAATGGTGATGTCAGAGGTACTGACTCCCACACCACCGTTGCTAATCAATCAACAAATAGAAGAAGTAGACTCAACCATGGAACTGCATCAGTTGATACATTACCTGCACAAGATAATAATAAAAGTATGGTTGAAATATTAATGGAGTTAGTGTCTGCGCTAGAAGAAAAGATGGAACACGGGAAAAAAAAGAATTAAAAATAAGGCTAGAGGAAAAGATAGAACAGGGGAAAAATAATTAAAAATAGGGCTACAAGAAAAGATAGAACAGGGGAATAAAGAAATAAAAAAGGATTCAAATGAATTAAAGAAAGGGCAAAAACTACATGCTGGCAAAGTAGAAGAAACAAACGAGGAGATAGCAAAAATTAATCGTAAGTTTAAACATTTAAAGACCAGGGTTGATTCTCATGAAGCTAGGATAGGGGCTTCTGAGGAAAGCATGGAACATGAGAGTAAAGAATGGGGTCAAAAATTAGATAAATGTAAGCAAGAGGTTAATCATACGATTGATGATGTAGCAGCGAAAATAAATGATCTCATGCAAGCTCAAGATACTTTTGTATTGTCTGTTAGGGATGAAGTCATTAAATTAAGTAACGATCAGTGTAAAATAAACAAAACTTGCAAAGATACCCATGATACGCAAAACAAACAGGTCGTAGATTTAAAGGACGAAAATGCAGCTCTTAGCCGTAAAGTATCACGAATAGAACCTGTTTGTAATGGTAATACAAATACGATTCAGGGTCGTTTGAGAGAAATAGAAAACGTAAGGGCGTTGTTCATATTAATGAAGTAGTCAGTAATGCCAATGTTTACAAATTTCATAACTTTTCTATTGAAGGTAGTATACATCCTGATGCTTTCATTCGCCCGTTTGAGGGCATCATATCTGACAATATGACAGAACAACAAGAAATCAAATTTGTAGCCAGTCGTTTTGAAGGGGACACAATATCATGGGGAACAGGAGCCAGTAACACATGTAAAACGTACCAAGAATTTGTTAGAGCATTCCTAAACCAATACTGCTCCACAAGTACACAAAACAGTATAAAAACAGAAATATTGCAAACTAGGAGTTTTGAAAACAGTGGCTGCGTTAGTTATTAGGAGTTCTTTCAGCACTCCAGAGAAAAGAAACAGTATTTAACTGATCCTTTACGTGAATCTAAGTTAGTAGAAATAATAGTTCTTAAGTTTGCAGTGTCTGTTCAGGAGAAACTAATTCATGTCAACAAGAGTGAAGTTAATAGCCTCCAGCATATACACATACCAAAAAAAGTTTTGCATCACCCTGGTTCCCAGAACTCCTGAATACAGACGTTGACTGTGGATACTGTATCACAGATACAGTCCCTTTGACGGTTTAGAGATGTCCCTAAACCCGCTCAGAGCAGCTTCTATTAGACGAAGGAGGTCCGACAGCCGATCAGTTCCAGTCATTCCACCAGGAAGGAGGTTCACGGCTCGTGTTGTTTGTAGGTCAACCATGCCTAGACGGTCAATAGCGCGTTTCGATCGCGTTCGGATTGTTACTTTGTGCCAGGAAAGGCTTCAACAAAGGAAGTGTACAGGCATCTCGGAGTGAACCAAAGCAATGTTGTTCGGACATGGAGGAAATACAGATTCAGGAACTGTCGATGACATGCCGTGCTCAGGCCTCCCAAGGGCTACTACAGCAGTGGATGACCGCTACATATGGATTATGGCTCGGAGGAACCCTGACAGCAACGCCACCATGTTGGATAATGCTTTTCGTGCAGCCACAGGACGTCGTGTTACCACTCAAACTGTGTGCAATAGGCTGCATGATGCGCAACCACTCCCGACGTCCATGGCGAGGTCCATCGTTGCAACCACGACACCATGCAGCGCGGTAGAGATGGGACCAACAACATGCCGAATGGATCGCTCAGGACTGGAATCACGTGCTCTTCACCAATGAGTGTCGCATATGTCTTCAACCAGACAATCGTCGTAGACGTGTTTGGAGGCAACCTGGTCAGGCTGAACGCCTTAGACACACTGTCCAGCGACTGCAGCAAGGTGGAGGTTCCCTGCTGTTTTGGGGTGGCATTATGTGGGGCCAACGTACGCCGCTGGTGGTCATGGAAGGCGCTGTAACGGCTGTACGATACGTGAATGCTATCCTCCGACCGATAGTGCAACCATATAGGCAGTTTATTGGCGAGGCGTTCTTCTTCATGGACGACAATTCGCGCCCCCATCGTGCACATCTTGTGAATGACTTCCTTCAGGATAAAGACATCGCTCGACTAGAGTGGCCAGCATGTTCTATAGACATGAACCCTATCGAACGTGCCGGGGATGAATTGAAAAGGGCTGGTTATGGACAACGTACCCCATCAACCACTCTGAGGGATCTACGCCGAATTGCCGTTGAGGAGTGGGACAATTTGGACCAAGAGTGTCTTGATGCACTTGTGGATAGTATGCCACGACGAATACAGGCATGCATCAATGCAAGAGGACGTGCTACTGGATATTAGAGGTACTGGTGTGTACAGGAATCTGGACCACCACCTCTGAAAGTCTCGCTGTATGGTGGTACAACATGCAATGTGTGGTTTTCATGAGCAATAAAAAGGACGGAAATGATGTTCATGTTGATCTCTATTCCAATTTTCTGTACATGTTCCGGAACTCTAGGAACCAAGGTGATGCAAAACTTTTTTTCATGTGTGTATTAGAATAGCTGGACGCGCTTCAGGGCAAGAGGAGGTATCAGTTATGTACCTCACACAAGTAAAGAATAAGGACAAAATTCGAGTGATCGTACAAAACCTAAGAAGGGAACAAAATAAGGATAAGTATATTAAGCTTATCAAAGCAGAATGGAGTAGGAATACCAACAGTAAAACAAGTAAAACTATGTAACATCTGCGTATGAATTTTATGTAAAGATACTTATATGCTAATATAATTGAGAGTATTTCTCAGCTACGTGACGGCTTAGTGCTGGCACAAGTAAAAACAATGTGAGTGTTATTACCTGAAAGTGGACGGCACTGCACTGATGTTAGATGAAAAATGTGTTATTACGTAAAAAGTTGATGGCACTGCACTGATGTTAGATGAAACACGTGTGTTGTGTAAAGACGATCGGCATTGCGCCGACAACTTAAATTGTTTAGTTCCTATCATATATAAACATCAATATGTGTAGTGAGTGTTTATGAGGAGATTTAATGGCCCAGTGTCGATGTTTATTGTTGAATAACAAGACTGCAGAAATTTTAAAGAAGAGCTATGTGCTGAAAATCATAAATGATATTTTGTAGATAGAAGTAGTTCATGACGTAGAGTAATTAGTTAGGGTTTTTTGTGCAATTAAGATGAGAAAGTATATGTTTAGCATTAGTAAGTAAATGGTTTGGTTAACTGGGGTAATATTTTGGGAACAACAATTTCCTAGTTTTTTTTTTAAGAATTTCCATGACTGAGAGAGTATGGGAGCTACTGAGAGATTGTAAACTTCAGTTTTCTTTTCAAATTTGGTGCAAAATTTGCTCATATCCAAACTTGTTAGTTGTCTTCGAGAACAGGCTAATTTTGGAAATCAAAGAAGGAGGGGGATGTGTGATATTCCTGGCTGTGGCCGCCATTATTTTATTTCGCTAGAAGCTCGCCTTGATGCAGCTTGATACACGCGAAGTAGCGTATGGTACAAAAGTGGAGTGAGGTGCAAGTGACTGGTGGTACAATACGTACCAGTCCCGTGGGAGAGTCCACCAATTGTACTGAACTTGCTTCTGATTCGTCGGCACATTCGAGTGTTAGGCGGCGAAAACCTCTAACTTCTTTTATTAATTATTTATATACTTTTCATTGTATTTAATCCAGTTTTGAGTATGGCAATCTCTCACGGTTACCCTATGAGTCTAACGTTTTTGTTTATTAAATTTCACTAGTTTTGAGAAACATAAGAGGAACGATATTGCAATCGAAGTGCTTCGGACCCCTTCGGGTCGCTTTGGCGCGCCTGGGAGACGAAGTACTTCGGCTGCGCTAGCCACTCTGTTTGGGGAGTTCTAGTGGGACGGACGCGTAACTCTGTTTTGGTCGTTCAGAAGGAACGGACGTCGCACTCCATATCGGAAGTTGTCAGAATAGTTATCGTACAATTAAGAAAGCTATGTCGAGTGTTGTAAAAGATGGTGTAAAATGTGATTATTTAAAACATAACAAAACAGGATAGAGTAATGAGAAGTGTCGCTTACCGTCATTGTCAGTACTACAGAACTTGCGGTCTGTAGATACGGAGACTATCCTGGGCAAGTGGCATCCCATAAAAAGCTCAATCAAAGGTTCAAGTTGACAGCATAGCAGCCTCCACCGAAGAAGATCTCAAGACCGACGAGCTGTCTTCTGCTCTGCGGACACAACTTTAGAAGACGACAGGTTGTTGGAAAGAACGGTTACAGCCACTTATTCAATCACTCCAGATCTCTCCAGCTTCCAGATCTGACTTCGAAATGGCACCCGTAATTTATACCATCAACATTGGACTCTTGATGGCTGGAAACATGTTGCCTAGTCGGACGAGTCCCGTTTCAAATTGTATTGAGCGGATGGACGTGTACGGGTATGGAGACAACCTCATGAATCCACCCTGCATGTCGGCAGGGGACTTTTCAAGCTAGTGGAGGCTCTGTAATGGTGTGGGGCGTGTCCAGTGGGAGTAATATTGGACCTCTGATACATTTATATACAGGCGACACGTACGTAAGCATCTTGTCTGATCACCTGCATCCATTCATGTCTATTGTGCATTCCGACGGACTTGTTCAATTGCAGCAGGAGAATGCGACACTCCACAAGTTCAGAATTGTTACAGAGTGGCTCCAAGAACAGTCTTCTTAGTTTAAACACTTACGCTGACCACCAAACTCCCCAGACGTGAACATTATTGAGCATGTTTGGGATGCCTTGCAACGGGCTGTTCAGATCTCCACCTCCTCCCACCCTTACGGATTTAGTGACAGCCCTGCTGGATTCATAGTGTCTGTTCCCTCTAACACTACTTCAGACATTAGTCGAGTCCTCGCCACATCGTGTTGCGACGCTTCTGCATGCTCGCGATGGCCATACATTATATTAGGCAAGTGTACCAGTTTCTTTTGGTCTTCAGTGTATTAGGCACTGGTTTCTGTATGACCAAGATCTTGGCCACTTAAGTTTCAAAGACTGTGTCTGTCAACCCAAGAGTATCTGTCTTGAGGCTGAATGCAAAGCATAACAAGACGACTTTTGTGAACTGTAATGTTCCCGGGGAAGAAAGTGCGAGTGAAGTGAATGATGGGTTCCGTGCGTAGCCGGAAGCAGTGGGGGATACCATCTCAAATAAACCTTTGAGGATCCTCATCGGTGATATGAACGCTAAAATTGAAAAAGAACAAGCATTCGAAAACAAAACAGAAGACACAGCATACATGAGCAAAACAAAGATAATAACTCCACGACGCCAACAGGTCTGTTCCTCTCCAGCACATCTTCCAGCGTAAAGACGTATACAAAGGAACCTGGGTGTCACCAGATGGGAGGACAGTAAACCAAATGGGCCACATCGCCATGGACATGAGCCAATAAATGGGTGTCTGACGTTAAGACCACACGGTATGTGGAGTGTGGAAGTGACCATTTTCTGGTCAGATGCATGTTACAGGTAAAATGCATAGGAAGGGCCAGGGATAAAATACGGAAGGCTGTCATATATCATGCTGAAAGGCTAAAAGAAGAAGCAATAAAGACGAAACTGCTGCAACTTAAAACTGCTTCGCAGCGCTCGGGGAATGAGACGGCGGTAAACACCATGAACAAATGTTGAAAGATTAGGAGCTCAGTAACTGATACAGCAAAGGAAATGATCAAGAAAAACCCATTTAGCAATAAGATCATATTTAGAAATGATTCTTTGCAACGGAGACAGGAAGCGAGAAGAAACTAGCTGCTGGAGGCAGATTTGGTACAGAATAAAGCACGGTATGATGATGTTCGAAGAGCAAATCTGAGAAGAGCAAAGAGCAAGTATGTTAAGGAGATTATAGTTGAGGCGGAAGCAGAGTTTAGAGGAAATAAGCCCAGGGAAATGTTTCAAAATGTGAAGGGTCTTAGTAAAGGGTACCCTGCCAGACAGAAATTTGTTAAAGAATTAGCTGATAAAATCCTCACTAACAATAGTGATGGCTGGGTGTTGTGTGTGATGTCCTTAGGTTAGTTAGGTTTAAGTAGTTCTAAGTTCCAGGGGACTGATGACCATAGATGTTAGGTCCCATAGTGCTCAGAGCCATTTGAACCATTTGAACAATAGTGAAGTTGCCAAAACATCTTCATCTACATCATACTCCGCAAGCCACCTAATGGTATGTGGGAGAGGGTAGTTTTGGTACCACTAACTAATCCCCCACCACCTGTTCCACTCCCGAATGACGCGTGGGAACAATGATTGTCGGTAAACCTCTATATTGGCCTAATTTCTCGAATTTTCTCGTCGTGGTCATTAAGCGACATGTATACCAGATGAAGTAATATTTTGTCCGACTCTTACGGGAAAGAGCTCGCTCGAAATTTCAATAGGAAACTTCTCCGCGATACACAATGCCTCTCTTGTAACGTACAAGCGCGTCTGTTGTAAAGAAATATGGAAGAAGCAGTTTGACCAGCTTCTCAGCTGTCATCAACCGAAGAACGGTTCGATTTCCAGTCTCTTACCACAGCTGACCCAGATTGCACGCCACCCGTATTGGATGAGATCAAAATCCAAATCAAATGGCTACAATTAAAAGAAAACAGCCCTCGGTCACTATTTTTTAACGAATTAACCAGGTTTCGACACTGCTAGGAGTGTCTTCCTCAGAATTTAAACCAAAGTATGGTCTATAACATGGTCACAGAATTATGACTAAAAACGTATGATACAAATTATAAGTACGGAATTATCGTGAAAGACTGGCAGTACTTATATGTCATTTATAAAATAATAAATATGCCAAAAGGGCATTAATAACAAAGAAATTTAAAATAAAAAACTGTGATGGCGAGCCACTAAGGGCTGCTCGTTACTTGCGCGGTGCAGGTTGTAAACGGACTGAGGTGCCCGCGTTAACAAATGCGGCCAGGTGAACATGGCACTGCAACGAGCGCGCCATCTAGTAGCCGTAGATACAATTAGGCTACTTCACATTGAAATATAGGCAGAAATGATTATAAATAAATATTATTTGGTACATAATGGAAAGCAATGTTTGTTTGATAGTAACATACAACATACCATTTTGCCTACATCAAAGCTTTTTTTTATCTTAAATTTCTTTGTGACTGATGCCCTTTTGGCATATTTATTATTTTATAAATTACATATAAGTACTGGCAGTCTTTCACGATAATTCCGTACTTATAATTTGTATAATACGTTTTTAGTCATAATTCTGTGACCATGTTATAGACCATACTTTGGTTTAAATTCTGAGGAAGACACTCCTAGCAGTGTCGAAACCCGGTTAATTCGTTAAAAACTAGTGATCGAGGGCTGTTTTCTTTTAATTGTAACTATTCACGGTCTCTGAACGTGCAGCCATGTACA
The DNA here is from genome assembly GCF_023898315.1 of Schistocerca nitens. Lineage (NCBI taxonomy): Eukaryota > Metazoa > Arthropoda > Insecta > Orthoptera > Acrididae > Schistocerca > Schistocerca nitens. Next base: position 800,105,092 of record NC_064616.1, on the reverse strand, counting down.
AAATTTTGCAAATCAAATGGCTTCGGAAGAGTAAGAGACCACGTGAAGGCGGAATAAAGGTCGAGATGATCTAGGTAGGAGGCGCTAAATTTGCCGAAAGACTGCACCGCTGATACAAATAATTTGGACCAAAGAAGAACTACCAACAGAATGGAAAAAGACTGTGATCTATCGAATCCATAAGAAGGGTGAGAAGTTGAGATGTGGCAACTATCGAGGAATCGGCCTGCTTAGTGTAAGCTACAAGCTCCTGTCCAACTGCCTCGCACATAGAACTCAATCCTTGACAGAATCAGTAATTGGTGAATGTCAGGGATGTTTTCGGCCAGGGCGGTCAACAGTAAATCACATCTTCGTTCTCCAACAGCTAAATGAAAAACTGAGAGTACGAGGTAAAGAACTACACATTTTCTTTGCAGATTTCGAGAAGGTCTGTGATTGCACACACCGTAAGAGAGTGTTTAGTTATCTAAGAGAGTTGGGGATGCCACAGAATCTCATTAACCTGGTAAAGATCTACCTGAGTGAAACATGCGGTAAAGTGAAAAATGAAAACAGAGTAACAGGTGACACGGAAATTGTGATAGGTTTCAGGCAAAGATATGGTTTATCTCTTGCCTTGTTTAATTTTGTCCTTGGGGAGATCATACACGAGCCTTTTAAAAAGAACTTCGAAGGGATCCAAGTCGAAAGGAAGAACCTGGCAAGTCTAGCATACGCAGATGACATCTGCTTAATCAGCAGAACTGAGACAAATGATCAGGGTACTGGAGCTGACCGGGAGCAAATCTGGGCTACTCATAAACGAATCCAAGACGGATTTCCTCGTTATGACTCGTCTACAAGGTGAGGGTACTGAATATCTACAGCTACTGCTGGTGGGAGACCGGTTCTAAAAGAGCGTCCGCGAATTCAAATACGTGGGAGCGCTGTTCACGGAGAACTTATCGTATGAAGTTGAGGACAACGCCAGTGTAAAGGCAGGAAACCGATCCTTCTACAGACGAACGCAGCTGCTCGGTCCAGGTGTATCTCGAGACAATTCAAGATTCGGCGATGTACAACCCTGATCTAACCTGTGATACTATATGGCTATGAGAAGGGAGTATCCGAAAGCAGGACTTTCATAAACTTGTCTTATTTGAGAGAAAATTGCTGTAGAAAATCTTTGGTCCAGTGTTGGACGCGAACACGAGTAAATGGAGGATCCGACACAGCCCCGTGGTGGAAGACGACTGGTTGCTACGGAAATATCTGGATTTCATCATTTCATCACTTATTAAACTGATCGTTTTGTAATATTAACACCAGTCAGCAGCTCAATTCTTTGGAAAATAATTATTACATTCTTCTTGAAGTCTAAGGACACTTCGCCTCTCTCCTACACGTTGCATACAAGATGGATGAGTTTAATCCTACTGACGTTCACAAGGATCTCAATAATTCTGACGGAATGATATCTAATCTAGAGTCCTTGTTTCGGCAATGTCTTTCAGTGTTCAGTCAATTTTTTTCCGTAGTATCATATCTCCCATTTCATCTTTATCTACTTTCTACAATATTGTCCTCGTGTTTGTTTCCCTCGTGTAGACCCTCTGTATACTCGTTTCAGCTCTTCCTTCTTCGGTTAGCACTGGTTTGCCATCTGAGTTCTGATATTCGTACAGGTGCTTCTCCAAATGTCTTTCTAATTTTCCTATGGGCAGCTCCTACTTTCCCTGAAGTTAAGCATGCTTCTACGGACTTGAATTTTTCCTCTAGGCACTACTGCTTAGCCATATTGCACTTTCTGATAGTTTCAGTAGCTACGTTATTATATTTTCTCATTTCGTCAATTAAGTTCACTATCTCCTGTGTTACCCAGGGATTTCTGTTAGGTCTTCTCTCTTTACCTGTGTGACCCTCTGCTGCCTTCTTTCTGTTCCTTTTCCTACTGCCAAATTCCAGTCACCCATCATTATTAAATTTTCTTCCTCCTTAACTATCTTAATAATTTCCTTTATGTCTTCGTACATTCTTTCAATCTCTTCATCATCTGCGGAGCTAGTTGACATATGAACTTGTACTATGCTGGTGGATACCGGCTTGGTGTCTATCTTGGCTACGAAATGCGTTCGCTAACCTGTTCATAGAACTGTACCCACATTCCAATTTTCTTACTGATCAGTAGGCCTACTCCTGTGTTATCCCTCTTTGCCTTTGTGTTGATAGCTCTGTACTGACCTCATCAGGAGTTCTGTTCATCCTGCCACCTCACTTCAGTAATTCCCACTACATATAATTTCAACCCATTCATTTCCCTTTTTAAATTCTCTAAGCTACATATCCGATCAAGGGATGTGGCGTTCTACACGCCATCCAGTACAGTGACAATTTTGTTTTACCTAGAGACATCCTTCTGAGTAATCCCCGTCCGGAAAGCAGAAGTGGGACTATTTTAGCTCTGGAATTTTTAACCAAGAGGATGGCATCAGCAGTTGACAACACAGTAGAGCTGCATGCCCTCGGGAAAAGTTATGGCTGTAGTTTCCCTTGCCTTCAGCCGTTCGCAGTACCAGCATGGCACGGCCGTTTTGATTTACGTTACAAGGCGAGATCAGTCAATCATCCAGACTGTTCGCCTTGCAGCTATTGAAAAGGCTGCCGCACCTCTTCAGGAAACACGGGTTAATCTGCCCTCTCCACAGATATCCTTCCGCTGTGGTTGCACTTACAGAACTGCATCGTTGAGGCGCGGAAACCATCACACCTCTGCAAGGTCCAAGGTTCATGGCGGAGGTGGTCTAAATCTATGGTTCAAAATAAGAAAATTTCGTAGTTTCGTTGCTTCCCTGTGTGCTGCTGTATGAAGAGTGCACGAAAGGCATATGGTATTTAATACTCAACACTTATATTCCTTGCAAATTCATACACGAACTGCCCCACAGGTTGACTAAATAAAGCATGGCACCTAATACCACAGAATGGTACCCCAAGCAGCGCTAAATAGTGTGGCTTAAACGCTCTAGGTATTCTATTAGTTTATATATAGCTACCAGATACATATGTAACGTGGCTGAGGCACAAGTGGTATCACTATTCGTGTAAGCAAAGCCACGCCAATAAGTTTTGTGAAGTATACAACGTTAAATATTTACATTTTAAGAAGTGGCTCATATCTGAACTAGGCTGATATTTTGTTAATTTCTGACAAGATAATATTGCCACACTTTTTTTTAGTATGTCCTGATAGACAACAGTGACATCTTTGACAAGACGAAATTAGATCTACTATACGAATACCTTCCCAGCCAAAGATTTAGAAAGGTGTGCTGTTGCTAATGCTGGATATGGCACAGAGTTGTGGAAATTAATGTCACTGTCCTTGATCTTCCCTTTGCTATTGATCATAGCATTCTTTATTTACAGGTTAGCAATGTCGATATAATGTCATGCATGTTTGAAGGACACTGCATTAGACTACACAGACACTGAATAATGCATACATTGCCTACCTATATTGCATGCCACAGCAAGACAAAAGACGAGAATAACAATTTCTCTTCTGTGCGGATGTCACAGGAATACGTGCCATCATGGGACAAAGACACTGTGACATATGGAAATTTAGGTGAGTATGGGAAGTGTGAATGGGTGGCCAAAGTGGTTAAGGCGACTGGTCGTATTATGCGGGAAATCCGATTCGAGTCCTGGTGGAGCAAAAATTTTCATCTGTCACTCATTATTTGTACACACGGTGTATAATCGTATTCGCAGTTTGCGAATATATTTCGTTCATTCTTTATTTGCAAGCTTCATCGATCCGCGTCCCCGACTTACCTTGGCTATGTGTCACATGATAACTGCACTTGTTTACGCTCCCGTAAAACTGGCATTTACCCAAGTACTTCTCGCTGTAGACTGGGAGCGATTACGCAGCGAAATTATATACGTTCAATGCCCTCGGAAAAAAAAGAAAATGAATCGCGAATTGCACTCCATGACCAGTAGTATTTTGATATATGGATATGGCATATACGAGGGGAGACGAGGAACTAATAATAATTATTTAATGAGACGTATTTCACAGCACATTTAGTAAATTGCATCATATTGTAAATTGTGTCCATCAGCATAAGGAACTAGTTTCCTGCGCTTCAACAGAGAGATCGCGGAATCGAATTCCGAATGAATCATGGAAATTTTTCATTCTGTCTTGAAACTAGCCTTCACCTCTGAATGACATGATGATTCGTCAGGAGCGACACCTGGTTGGGATGCCACGATGAGCTGTACGTCCCCTTTTCACAGTACGATTACTAGACTAGGTCAGGGACGCATCAGTTGCCCAAGTGATTTGAAAGACTTTCACTAAGTTGTTGAGCTTCACGAAATTATTATACCCACCGACGGGAAAAGTTTTTCGAGTTATGCCGTGTCATGCCTCAAGTGATTATTGTTGAATTTCTTATCTTTTGGATACTGTCAACTCCAGCAAGTGGGCGATTAATGTTTCCTGGGTATGTGCACTGTGGACTAGTACAGTACAGCCAAAGCGATTTTTGTGTTGCGTTTCCATCAACGCTATGCTTACGTGAACGGCACATCGTGACACGTTTTTGAAAAGATCGCGATGAGAGGAATTAGAAACTACAGTAGTACTTTTATTATAGACGTACTGCTGTTCACATCTTATAACAAATTAAGTTAGAAGAAAGGCAGTCATCATGATTAATGTCCCCCAGGTGTCTAAACAACGTTTTCTCACATTTTTAGTTTTGTTTCTGCACAAAAAGGTATTTGGCGTGATCAAGGTAAATGAGACACACTACATAGAAAAAAAATCGACGTGGATTCCATTCTTTTTGTTGCTGCGATGACGAAGCGGAAGCCTCATCATGTTGGCTCGTTTCCACCGTTTATTTCCGTAAATGGCTGCAAGACTTTACATTGTTCTGCCATATCGGAAACAGCCTGGATGTGGTTTTTAGGCGGTTTTCCACATCCTGCTAGGTGAATACGGGGCTGGTCCACACGTTCCGCCTCAGTTACACGCGTCGCAGACATTTGAAAGACGTCCACACTATTTCACGATTTACACTAGACACAGACAGTTGGGGTACACTGATTCCATCCTGGGGGGTACGGGGTGGCGGCAGGAAGGGCATCTGGCCATCCCTAACACGAACACAGCCAAATCCGTTGTAATCACGCCGACCCTGCGATTGCTGCGGGACTATGGCGTAAGCGAAAGAAAGAAAGAAAGATCTTACACTGTGTTTGGGAGTTCACGTTAAAGTGTAGTTCCCCGTAAAAGGGTGGGTAAAGCAGTCGAGCGCATACCACCATACCTTGTACAGGACTGCACTGGTCAAACAGACCTTCAGGACCGCCGCAGCTTTACTTGTCTTTGCTAATGTATTTGGGTACTAGCAAGATAAGTTGAGATGATTGCTTCTTTCGGCTTTTATTACTACCAAACGACTATTTACTGGGCTAATAAGAAATGAATATGATCAAATTCTTGACGGTAATATTCTGAAATTAGAACTTTACGAATTTCAAGCTTTTATGAGACGTATTTCACATTATTACAAGTTACTGAAAAGTTTCTGCAATTACGTGCAAATAACTCAAAGTAGAAAATTGGTACCAATTCTAGAATGCCTAATCGCTTGCCTACATCAGCTTAACGTTATAGTCTTTGGGACGGCGGAGGTTCGAGTCCTCCCTCGGGCATCTGTGTGTGTGTTTGTTCTTAGCATAATTTAGGTTAAGTAGTGTATAAACTTAGGGACTGATGACCTTAGCAGTTAAGTCCCATAAGATATCACACACATTTGAACTTTTTTTTTTTGGATGGCAGATGCGAGTGACAAAGGATGTTGACCGAAATGGCAGAGACCACAAAGTGGTTAGCGTCGGCAAATATTGACATTGTGGAGCGGCATTCTACGCAGATCATGAACTTGTAGACCGGCACGTTAAACAACACACACCTGCTCTGGAAACTGACAGAGGAAGTTGTGAATTATGCCATTGCCACTGGTAGCAGTCTGACCAGGATTTTGAAGCAGTACAACCTCGAATGTATGTACTGGGTGCAAGACTGACGTTGACGAGCCTATTGCAGTCATTCAGGGACAGTATCTGGGATGCAGGGTGAAGTTAACGGGCTCACGGGAAGCCATTCATCATGTGCTACATGAATAGTTAGATCCTGCCTTGCTGTCAAGTGGGCAGTGTTTAAGAGGACTGACGAAGTTACAAGGACAATTGCCGCCAAAATTGCATCCAGTGGTGGAGCCAAGCAGCCAGAAATTGCCGTTCTACTACCATGGTGCTATAGTAGGTATAACAATGGATTGCTCGCAACTGTACATATCGGTGAATTTGCCAGCAGCGGGCAACCACGCGATGTTCTGGTGAAGTTAGCAGAAGTTGGGAAATTTGTGCAAGTAAGAGTTACTACTAACGGATGATGTCGATCAACATGTGGTGATGACCAAGAGTGAACTTCAGCAATGCCAGAGTGGGGCAGTCACCATATGCTCGACTCACGAAATTGTGACAAGTAGGAGTACACGCATCTTCAGGGGTAAAACAGAGGGATATCCCTGCCGAAAAGACGTGAACAAACTGCAACCATATTTTCAAAAAGCAAGTTTACATTGGATATACTCAGTGTACAATGAAGTAGTCGCCGTTGCTAGCTGATATGGGCAGCGAAAACTCATGGGAGTGAGACTTTTAGAATTACGATTAATAGGACTGTTGATCAACATGACTACACACGTCATAGTTTGGGAACTATATTTCCCAGCTACTATGACGGGAGTTACTCTATTAACTGTGACACAGCCACAGTTGTACTAGCCAGACAAACCTCCTTTTTTTTTGCAGTTTGTTCGTGGTTGATCGTTGTGTTTGGTCGTTGCGGACGTCACATGACATCCGGTCAAGTTCGTTTATTGATCCTTTCGCTCAGTTTTTTTTATTACAGAGGCCAACCAGTTCTATGACCGAACACGCTGAGCTACCGTGCCGGCTCCTCTAAACATGTTGTCCAAGCCAAACCTTACCTTCTTTAACAACACCTGGAAACCTCGCTTGGACCATTCGCTAAGCACCACGATAATAGACCAGGGGAGGCAGACCACTGCAGAGCAATTGTTGCAGCATTTGGAACAGTAGCAGATTGGTTGAAGTCAGATAACCGTAAGAATGACCATGACCTTGAGTAACGCCAATTCCTAGCACCGAAGTGACTCTAATTTTGCTCTGCCTAGCTCTCATGCATTTAAAACAGTGAGCCATTTGGAAGGCCAACCCAGGGCTAATCTAGTTCCCATAAACCGGATACACAGAGCGAGAGATGAAATATGGGTTTACAGAGTCAGAAATTAACACAGTAATTTGTGTTGTACTTGAGAATAGCCAATTTCGTGTTGGATACTTTTTTGTGAATTAAGGGTGGAAGTAACTCAAATAGAGATCCAGGACAGGGCAAGACTGGAGGGACAGCTCTTCTCTGTGGCGGAGGGCAGGGTAGCGCCACCACTTGGTCTTTGGTCAAAAAATTTTTATGGTTTAACAAAGATAATGAGAAGTAGCACATAAGCGCCATAGAGCATTGTGTTAACAGCTGCAGGTCGGTAGCCATCATGTGGCAACATGTGAGTCACAGTAACAGACACGCTAGAGGGTTGCGCATTGAGAACTGTCGGACTCAGTGGTAAAAGGCACTGCGCAACAGTAGCCGTGTGATAAGGGAAGCAGTGTCATTGCACCAGTGTGAGTTTGTTATGGCAACATGACTAGGTGCCGGATTTTAGTGAAACAAATGGGCACCAGAGGCAGATAAATTAGTCTGTATCTGAAGGCAGGGATCACTCATCATCGCCAGGAGCCAGCAGTACAATCACGACACCAAAATAACACCAGACAGTAAGCGAATCGGCTCTGCCAACTGAAGCCGTGAGTTTGAGACTGGGCTGCACCTGCCATCCGCATAATTCCTTCACGGTACACCCTTGTCGATCTGCCATCTGCGCCAGCTGACTCCGATGCTAAGTTCCTGGTGGGACTGGGCACCACCCAGTTGACTTCTGTCCAAGGGCAGCGGATTGCACCCGAGGTGCAGTAGTCTCCTCATACTGACATCATGACCAAACGTGCAGCAGACGGGATGTCTACTGAGTGGGACGCCACCACTGCACAACACACATCGCTGACGCCAATGTACGTGGCCTACAGAGGCTGCTGGCGTCAGCAGCACAAGGCACCAGGTCAGCAGCAGAGCCAGGCAGAAGCCGCCAGCCGCCACTCGTACAATAGCTCCAGCCAGGGTCAACAAGGAGAGGTGTGCCTGTCCACATAAGCGGTGTATCAAGATAAAAATGGCTCTTTGAAATTTTTAACAGAGTTTCCCCAGTTCCCATGGCCTGCTGTCACCACTCACTCCTCCCCATGCCTGGCACACTACAGTCAGTATCATCATATCTGCAAACCAGCACTTGCACTTATATACACTACTGGCCATTAAAATTGCTACACCACGAAGATGACGTACTGCAGACGCGAAATTTAACCGACAGGAAGACGATGCTGTGATATGCAAATGGTCAGCTTTTCAGAGCATTCACACAAGGTTGGCGCCGGTAGCGACACCTACAACGTGCTGACATGAGGAAAGTTTCCAACACTTTTCTCATACACAAACAGCAGTTGACCGGCTTTGCCTGGTGAAATGTTGTTCTGATGCCTCGTATAAGGAGGAGAAATGCGTACCATCACGTTTCCGAGTTTTATAAAGGTCGGATTGTAGCCTATCCCGATTGCGGTTTATCGTATCGCGACATTGCTGCTAGCGCTGGTCGAGATCCAATGACTGTTAGCAGAATATGGAATCTTTGGGTTCAGGAGGGTAATACGGAACGCCGTGCTGGATCCCAACGGCCTTGTATCACTAGCAGTCGCGATGACAGGCATCTTATCCTCATGGCTGTAACGGATCGTACAGCCACGTCTCGATCCCTGAGTCAACAGATGGGGACGTTTGCAAGACAACAACCATCTGCACGAACAGTTCGACGACGTTTGCAGTAGCATGGACTATCAGCTCGGAGACCATGGCTGCAGTTACCCTTGACGCTGAATCACAGACAGGAGCGCCTGCGATGGTGTACTCAACGACGAACCTGGGTGCACGAATGGCAAAACGTCATTTTTTCGGATGAATCCAGGTTCTGTTTACAGTATCATGATGGTCGCATCCGTGTTTGGCGACATCGCGGTGAACGCACATTGGAAGCGTGTGTTCGTCATCGCCATACTGGCGTATCACCCGGCGTGATGGTATGGGGTGCCATTGGTTACACGTCTCGATCACCTCTTGTTCGCATTGACGGCACTTGGAACAGTGGACGTTAAATTTCAAATGTGTTACGACTCGTGGCTCTACCCGTCATTCGATACCTGCGAAACCCTACATTTCAGCAGGATAACGCTCGACCGCAAGTTGCAGGTCCTGTACGGGACTATCTGGATACAAAAAATGTTCGACTGCTTCCCTGGCCACCACATTCTCCAGATCTCTCACCAATTGAAAACGTCTGGTCAATGGTGGCCGATTAACTGGCTCGCCACAATACGCCAGTCACTACTCTTGATTAACTGTGGTATCGTGTTGAAGCTGCATGGGCAGCTGTACCTGTACACGCCATCCAAGCTCTGTTTGACGCAATGCCCAGGCGTATCAAGGCCGTTACTACGGCCAGAGGTGGTTGTTCTGGGTATTGATTTCTCAGGATCTATGCACCCAAATTGCTTGAAAATGTAATCACATGTCAGTTCTAGTATAATATATTTTTCCAATGAATACCTGTTTATCATCTGCATTTATTCTTTTTGCAGCAATTTTAATGATCAGTAGTATATATTATATAATGGTAAGACAGAGATTTAGGAACCAGGTTTTAAACTGTAAGACATTTTCAGGGGCAGATGTGGACTCTTACCACAATCTATTGGTTATGAACTGTAGATTAAAACTGAAGAAACTGCGAAAAGGTGGGAATTTAAGGAGATGGGATCTGGATAAGCTGACAGAACCAGAGGTTGTAGAGAGTTTCAGGGAGAACATTAGGGAACAACTGACAGGAATGGGGGAAAGAAATACAATAGAAGAAGAATGGGTAGCTTTCAGGGATGAAATATTGACGGCAGTAGAGGATCAAGTAGGTAAAAAGATGAGGGCTAGTAGAAATCCTTGGGTAACAGAATATGTATTGAATTTAATTGATGAAAGGAGAAAATATAAAAATGCAGTAAATGAAGCAGGCATGAAGGAATACAAACGTCTCAAAAATGAGATCGACAGGAAGTGCAAAATGGCTAAGCAGGGATGGCCAGAAGGCAAATGTAAGGATGTAGAGGCATATCTCACTAGGGCTAAGATAGATAATGACTACAGGAAAATTAAACAGACTTCTGGAGAAAAGGGAACCACTTGTATGAATATCAAGAGATCTGATGGAAACCCAGTTCTAAGCAAAGAAGAGAAAGCAGAAAGGTGGAAGGAGTATATAGAGGGTCTGTACAAGGGTGATGTACTTGAGGACAATATTATGGAAATGGAAGAGGATGTAGATGAAATGAAATGGGGGATACTATACTGCGTGAAGAGTTGGACAGAGCACTGAAAGACGTAAGCCGAAACAACGCCCCGGGAGTAGACAACATTCCATTAGAACTTCTGATAGCCTTGGGAGAGCCAGCCCTGACAAAACTCTACCATCTGGTGAGCAAGATGTATGAGACAGGCGAAATACCCTCAGACTTCAAGAAGAATATAATAATTCCAATCCCAAAGACAGCAGGTGTTGACAGATGTGAAAATTACCGAACTATCAGCTTAATAAGCAACGGCTGCAAAATACTAACACGAATTCTTTACAGACGAATGGAAAAACTGGTAGAAGCCGACCTCGGAGAAGATCAGTTTGGATTCCGTAGAAATGTTGGAACACGTGAGGCAATACTGACCCTACGACTTATCTTAGAAAATAGATTAGGGAAAGGCAAACCTACATTTCTAGCATTTGTAGATTCAGAGAAAGTTTTTGACAATGTTGACTGGAATACTCTGTTTCAAGTACAGGGGTAAAATACAGGGAGCGAAAGGCTTTTTACAATTTGTACAGAAACGAGATGGCAGTTATGAGAGTCGAGTGACATGAAAGGGAAGCAGTGGTTGGGAAGGGTGTGAGACAGGGTTGCAGCCTCTCCCCGATGTTATTAAAAAAAATGGTTCAAATGGCTCTGAGCACTATGGGACTTAACATCTGAGGTCTTCAGTCCCATAGAACTTAGAACTACTTAAACCTAACTAACCTAAGGACATCACACACATCCATGCCCGAGGCAGGATTCGAACCTGCGGCCGTAGCGGTCGCGCGGTTCCACACTAAAGCGCCTAGAACCGCACGGAAACCTCGGCCGGCGATGTTATTCAATCTGTATATTGAGCAAGCAGTAAAGGAAAGAAAAGAAATATTCGGAGTTTCGCTGATGACATTGTAATTCTGTCAGAGACAGCAAAGGACTTGGAAGGCAGCTGAACGAAATGGACAGTGTCTTGAAAGGAGGATATAATATGAACATCAACAAAAGCAAAACGAGGATAATGGAATGTAGTCGAATTAAATCGGGTGATGCTGAGGGTATTAGATTAGGAAATGAGACTCTTAAAGTAGTAAATGAGTTTTGCTATTTGGGGAGCAAAATAACTGATGATGGTCTAAGTAGAGAGGATATAAAATGTAGACTGGCAATGGCAAGGAAAGCGTTTCTGAAGAAGAGAAATTTGTTAACATCGAGTGTAGATCTAAGTATCAGGAAGTCGTTTCTGAAAGTATTTGTATGGAGTGTGGCATTGTATGGAAGTGAAACGTGGACGATAAATAGTCTGGACAAGAATAAAACAGAAGATTTCGAAATGTGGTGCTACAGAAGAGTGCTGAAGATTAGATGGGTAGATCACATAACTAATGAGGAAGTATTGAACAGAATTAGGAAGAAGAGAAAGTTGTGGCACACCTTGACTAGAAGAAGAGATCGGTTGGTAGGACATGTTCTGAGGCAACAAGGGATCACCAATTTAGTATTGGAGGGCAGCGTGGAGGGTAAAAATCTTAGAGGGAGACCAAGAGATGAATACACTAAGCAGATTCAGAAGGATGTAAGTTGCTGTAGGTACTGGGAGATGAAGAAGCTTGCACAGGATAGAGTAGTATGGAGAGCTGCATCAAACCAGTCTCTGGACTGTGGACCACAACAACAACAACAATTGTTATATTATTTGAGATATGTTCGTGAACAATGTACTGATGGAAAGAGCAAACTCTCTAGTTTTGAATGGTTCCCGCTAGATAGTAGTAGTGAGCGCCCGCTTCAGTTCTAGTAAAGATGGTGGCGGGACAACGGAGAGCGTTTGGTGTTATACATTTTGTGCAATGCGGGTCAGTAATAACTGTTCAGCATGACTTTCGTACTATGTATGGTGTAGATCCTGCTAGAGCACAGAGCATTAGTCGATGACATGAAAAATTCCGAAAAAAAGAGGATGTTTGTGCAAAGGCAAATCGCTGAGCCGTCCCCGAGTGTGTGGCACAGACAGCAAACGCCTCCGCCATAGTTTCACAAGGTAGTCCGCAAAAATCCATTCGCCGTGCAGCTCGACAGCTCATCATGTTCCCGATGCCCGTCTGGCGTGTGCTGCATCGTCTTTTACACATGAAACCATACAAAATTCAGCTACTGCAAGCTCTTCGTGAAGGTGAGAAAGAACAATGTGTGGAGTTCTGCAGTTTCGTTCTTGGAAAGGTGAAGGATGACAGTTTTCTTCCACGCTTAGTGTTTAGTGACGAGGCAACATTCCGTTTAATAGGAAAGGTGAAACGTTATAATGTGAGAATATGGGTTGGGTTGGGTTGTTTTGGGGGAGGAGACCAGACAGCGAGGTCATCGGTCTCATCGGGTTAGGGAAGGATGTCAGCCGTGCCCTTTCAAAGGAACCATCCCGGCATTTGCCTGGAGCGATTTAGGGAAATCACCGAAAACGTAGATCAGGATGGCCGGACGCGGGATTGAACCGTCGTCCTCCCGAATGCGAGTCCAGTGTGCTAACCACTGCGCCACCTCGCTCGGATTTTGAGAATATGGGGTGCGGAGCAACCACATAAAGTTGTACAACACGAGAGGGACTCACCAAAATTCAATATGTTTTGTGCAGTTTCGTGGCAAATGGTATGTGGTCCATTTTTCTTTGCCAAGAACACTGTTACAGGAAGCACATATCTCGATATGCTTGAGAACTTTCTTTTCCCACAGTTGGAGACGGATTCGAACGACTTCATTTACCAACAGGATGGGGCACTGCCACACCGGCTTCTCCAGGAATTCTTAACTCAAAGGATGACTGAAAGATGGATCGATCGCACTGGACCTAATGATTCAGCCTTACATTACTGGCCTTCAAGGTCACCAGACCTGACTCTATGTGATTTTTTCTTGTGGAGGTTTATAAAAGACTCTGTTTATATGCCTCCATTAACAACAATGAATGAACTGAGACATCGTATAACAGCAGCCGTGAAAGTTGTAACTCAAGACATACTCGCCACAGTGTGGGAACAATTTGAATACCGCATTGAGATAGACCGTGCATCTCGGAGGGGGGGGGGGGGGGGGGGGCATATACATCAGCTATGAAAAGTTATGAAAAAAACTTTTTGAGTTTCTAGTTCATCAAAAAACAAAATTCATTGTGTATGTTTATTAGTTTGAGAAATATAGACGTTCCAAGTCGGATGATTCTTTTTGATGCACTCCTGTGTATTCAGTAACTCTCAGCATAGTTTTATGTCCCAGTTATCAATAGTTAAAGCTGTCAAAAATGTTGCTTACATTCTGAAATCCTCTTTTGAATCCAAATTAACTGCTGAAGCCACACTAGTGGACTTGAGCAAGGCATTTGATTCTGGAAACTGCAGAATATTACTGGAGAACCTACGGTGTTATGGCATTAGGGACCTGGAACTCTCCCTCATTAAATCCTGTCTCACTAACAGGAAACAAATTGTAAGCTAGAATGGTCTAAAGTCACAGTTTCTGAATGTTATTAGAGGTATTCCCCAAGGATCAGTGCTTGGACCACAACAATTTACAATATTTATGAATGACCTGCCCAGAAATACGCCACACAATCTGCACTCAATGCAGTGCTGGGACGGACATAAATAAACTGAAGGAGCGAAGTAAAGATTTCTTAAGATTATCCATTGAGTGGTTTGAAGCCAATGTCTTAGCTATTAACTATGAAAAGACTGCAAATATTTCTCTCAGCTTATCCAATTTTGATGCTGAGCTAACTTCTACCAAACTCCTTGGTATATAACTAAATACAAAATTAGCTTGAGGGAGTCATATATACTACATATCTTGAAAGGTTTCATGAGGTATCTATCTACTGAAAAAATTAAGCACACCTGTTCCTGAAAAACTACTGATTAACTCGTATTCTGCCTCGTGATGGCTGGGTGTTGTGTGATGTCCTTAGGTTAGTTAGGTTTAAGTAGTTCTAAGTTCTAGGGGACTGATGACCATAGATGTTAAGTCCCATAGTGCTCAGAGCCATTTGAACCATTTTTAACTCGTATTGTGCCTTCTTTCATTGCCATCTAAGCTATCGCATTATTCTATGGAGTAATTCTACACGGGCCAGGAAGATTTTTATTTGGCAGAAGAAAGCCACTAGGAACATCTCTAGGACCAATAAAGTAACATATAATGCAGGCCTTATTTCAAAGAATTACAGATAATGACAGTCCCATTTCTTTTTGAATAGAGCTGCTTTTTGTATACAAAAGAAAACGCGAATTGTTATAACCCTAGAAAGTCCGTTGATAATCGTAATACTCGTCAAGCATTAACAATATACGTACCTACAACTCGACTTAAAAGAACACAAGACAATTACGAATACATATGATTAAAGCTCTTCAACACATAACCTGTGCAGGCACCTGCTGCCTTTGATAATATATTCAAAAATAAGACCCAAAAATGGCTGAAAGACAAAGCTTTTTACACTCTTAAAAGATTTTGAAACTCTTCAGAAGTAGACTTCATTTACTAAATATGAGTAACTCATAATACTGTTTATTTGTACCTTCTTGCCATGTTACACTTTTTTGTCCCTCCCCTCCCCCCCCCCCCCTCCCGTTGTATCTTGTCTTATGTATATAATGAATATGCAAGTTACTAAGTAATGTTCAGATCACATTTTACTAATAAGCAGTATCGAAATTTTTGTGTATGATCTCTATTCTTTTATTACGTGAAACTTAGTAACTGAACAATGTAAGTTCCATATTTAACTATTAACCATCTGCAGAAATTTTTATGTATCACCTGTGTTGCTTTGTCATGTATGTTCGTTTATTATGCGTACTTTAATTACACAGGTGGCCAAAATTGAAGCAACAAATGGAAACCTTGCAAGGTTGCGTTATTTTGCCACAAAACAGTATAAACAGGTGACAGTAAAGTAGAAGCGATGTAATAAAGACAAAACGCAAATAACTGCAGCATGAATGTCGGTAGACAAAAATGTTCTCCGTTTTTTTCAACATGACGGGTTTGGACACATATGCCGACAGCTGGTTAATGTACTTAGTATGGGGTGTGTCCACCTCTGGCAGCAATACAGGCCTGAAAACGACGGGGCATGCTGTGAATGATTTCATCAGTCTCATGTTGAGGCAGTAACGCATATTCCTCCCGCATAGTTGCCCGCAGTCTTGGAGAGTGGTTGGTGGATGCTGTCGTGATGCAAGCCGATTCCTTAGTGCCTCCCAGACATGCTCTATGGGATTAAAATCAGGAGAGCAAGCAGACCACACAATGCGTGCAATATCTTCCGTTTCCAAGAAAACATTAACCACCTATACTCTGTTAGCTCGAACATTACCGCTCATCAGTACGACGTCTGGGCCCACTGCACCTCGTAACAACCGCAAATGAGGTCCCAAGATCTCGTCACGATACCTGACAGCAGTTAAATCTTGCCGATTCACCCGTACAATTCCACGAAGAGGGGTTCGTGTGGTAAACATAATCCCTGCCCGCACAATTAGGGATCTCCTTTGATTTCGGTCTCTTTCCACAATGTTTGGGTCCCGAAATCGTGTCCCAAGTTCGCTCCAGATGCGAATCCATCCAGAAGCACTCTCCAGACTAAATCGGAACTCATCTGCGAAAACAATATTGACCCACTGTTCGACCGACTCTACTTTAGGCGTTCGCTTCAACGCTTCAGAGGTAGACATACAGCATGTCTCCGACAATAAAGGCCACTCTGCCGAAGCCTTCTGCGCACCATTTACCTCGATACAACACGTCAAGTGGATGCTGTGAGCTCACCTGCCAGTTGCCGTGCAATACTAAGTCGGTACTGTCTTGCCCTTGCAGCCAACTGACGGTCCTCTCTTCTGAAGTCGCACGTTGTCGGCCCTGCCCTGGTCTTCGAGATACAATTTCGGTCTCTAGAAACTGTAACCACATCCGAGAAACAACATGACGATTCGCACAAAGCCATCGGGCCACACCAGTTTGCGACTGTCCTGCTTCCTTTCTTTCTATGGTCCACCACAGCAGAGAGTATGGTAGGCATCTTCTCTGTGACATATTGCACCGTCTGGGACTGTGTATACAGCGGTTGTGGATGTGGGGCTACCCGGCAAACACAACCTCGCTTCATAGGTGCCCTGACGTCATCGCTGGCATGGTTATCAGTTGACTGGAATGCCATATTCCGTGCAGAAATGTTTTTCTGCTGATCAATGGATGGTTAGAAACACACCAGTGTGACAACTTTTCAAGGTCGATATTTGGTCTACACATTTTTATCGATTGACATACTGTGCGCAATGTCCCAGATTTCTACGATGTTGCATGAAACGTCATGAAGAACTTTTTCGTGGTGGTCTATGAGTTGACCGGGACCCGTAGCAAATGATAATTTCATCTTCACAAGAACATGTGCCTACGAGAATAGTTTAGGACTGAAAATTTTTTATTTTATGTGTAATCAACCCGAGTAAGTCTTTTTAAGAAACAATGCCTGCAACAGAATACGTAGTGAGATAATTGTATGTAACATTTATAACTTGCTTTATTGTCATCCAAAGCACATTACGAGCTATAACAGGCAACTAATGACGCGCAAAAGCACTGATCAGTGTTCGTGACCAAGGAAAGTTGCAATATGTTGTTTTGCACACGGTATTACAGTTCGTTGGCCTCCTGCTTTTAGCTGATGGGAAATCAGTGTAGAATGCTCCGCCCTCATTGGCCGCCGGAGAACGGCCTGTAAACTAAAATCGAGAACTTCAGTATCGTTTATTAATTAAAATAGGTGTGGAAAGAAAATTTCAACCGTACCACTTCGTGCGTTATCGGGTTTGACGAATGTGATACGCACTGGCGGAGTGTTAGTCGGGGTGTGCTCGCCCTGCAAGCAGCAAGTCGGTCGTGGGAAGGGTGCCTTTTCCACAGCAGAGAGGTTGTGTGTAGGAGCGAAATTATTAGGAACGTTATTTACTATATATTGTGTGTGGAAGGTGTTCTTTTAAGCATTTGGCACGTGGATTATAGATCGTTGATCGTTGTGAGCATGCGGCTTTGTAATAAAGGTTTTGTTATTTTCACCACCGCCGATAACGTGAATGAAGTAACTGCTGTCCCTTGTGAAATTTCGAATAAGTTACTTAAATTTATCTGACCCCAATAGTAACAATACACCGAGGCAACAGCACGTAGTCGAGAACCTACACTTCGTCTGACGCTGCGCTAGGACAAGGGTACTTGCAGTGAAGACGCCATGTTAGTACAACTTACAGAAAAGTGCAATCCTTCTGATACGTTAAGTTCCGGCTGCGATTCTCAGACGGACTGCAGTCTCAATAAAAATGAGATCAGTACCATGGACACAGTGCTAACGTTTGCTGGGGGAAATGTGTTCTTCTTATGACTTAACCGTCGTACACAGAACATCATATTGTGCGACGTTACTCGAAACACGCCTAGCTACCAGAAAGACGAATCAATAAATAGTAACTACGAAATCTACCGCAGGATCCATCCCAACAACCGAAGAATTATGTTAATAAAATGTTACTGCTTCCACTGTCGCTAAAATTAATGTCAAGTTACATATTACTAACTTAGGAACCAAAGTAGGCAATGGAAAAACGAACTCAAAAATTGTTAATAATCCTTCTATAAACAGGAGAAGATCTCGGCTTAACTTGTCATCAACGATGAGGTCATTAATCACGGTGTACAGAGTCGGGCTAGAAAAGAAGGAAGGGAGATTAGGGCTTAACATCTCATCGACATCGAGGTCATTAAGGATGGAGAACAAGTTCGGAATGTTTCAAGAATGAGAATGTAAATCCTCCGTGCCCTCTCAAAGGAACCATTCCGGCATCTGCCTCGAGCGATTTAGGGACATCATGGAAACCCTGACTCAGGGTGGCAAGACGTGCATTTGAACTGGCGGTATTTTTAAACGAAGGAATCTGTAATATGTCTTAAACGACAGTGGTGCGTCAGATATGTATCACTAGTGGAGGATCTGAACCGTCTTCCTTGGGATGGGTCCGCAGCTCGTGGTAGTGCGGTGGCGTTCTCGCTTCCCGCGCCCGGTTTCCCGGGTTCGATTCCCGGCGGGATCAGGGATTTTCTCTGCCTCGTGATGACTGGGTGTTGTGTGATGTCCTTAGGTTAGTTAGGTTTAAGTAGTTCTAAGTTCTAGGGAACTGATGACCATAGTGCTCAGAGCCACTTGAACGTTGGGATGGAAGTCGAGTGCCTTACCAGTGTGTCGCATCTCTCAGTATCAGCACTAATTACCAAATGAGTCATTACGACCAGATGCAGCTTTTTCATAGCACTTAATTTAGCTTTTTACTTGCTTTTGCGTGGACGTAAGCAGAAGCTTAGTGTTGACTGTGTTTAGTTTTTAAATATTTACACGGTTTTTTTTCTTTGCCACAACTAGGTTCGCATGTAGTTACGTGGTAGCTATGGTTAGGAATGGATCCCGATGGCCAAGTTGCCTACTGTCGCCGAACGGCTGGATGCCGTGTCGGCAACTGTCGACCGGCACCGTATGGTCACTGCGTGTATCGTCAGCGGTGCAGCAACGAGGTGACCTCCTGTTGTGAACGCTCTACGGAGCTCGCCAGTTCCTCCAATTGTCGACACGGCCCACAGAGAACCTAACTCTGGGACTGCGACCTGATGTATTGCCTCTCTCTCATGATAAGGCAGTAATAGCGGGACTGCCGGTCGGTGTGACCGAGCAGTTCTAGGTCCTTCAGCCTCGAACCGCGCGACCGCTACGGTCGCAGGTTCGCATCCTGCCTCGGGCATGGATGTGTGTGATGTCCTTAGGTTAGTTAGGTTTAAGTAGTTCTACGTTCTAGGGGACTGATGAAAAAAAATGTTCAAATGTGTGTGAAATCTTATGGGACTTAACTGCTAAGGTCATCAGTCCCTAAGCTTACACCCTACTTAACCTAAATTATCCTAAGGACAAACACACACACCCATGCCCGAGGGAGGACTCGAACCTCTGCCGGGACCAGCCGCACAGTCCATGACTGCAGCGCCTGAGACCACTCGGCTAATCCCGCGTGGCGGGGGACTGATGACCTCAGATGTTAAGTCCCATAGTGATCAGAACCATTTGAACCATTTTTTTGAATAGCGGGACTTAACTCTCTTACTAGAGCAGTGGTCTCTGCTGTGTCGAGGTCTGGGCACCCACAGAGGAGAAAGAAGTGGCCGTTAGTTTGACACCAATCCAATCTCAGGCGAGTGACGGGTCCATTTCCGGCAAGGGCATTACGGAAAGAAAACGAAGCGAAAGTTGCAGTCGATACGTATCCCAGAAGTAATCGTCCGCCAGATGGAACGCGCCGCCCCGGAAGCGGTAGAAATCACCGTCAGAAGTCAGATACAGATTGTCGCTCACATCTGAACCGACGATACCTATCACGGAGGATCTGAAAGAAGGCGCTGTCGATCTCAGCACGACTGTCGATTTGACTCATTGTTATGAGGGTTAATCAGGGTCTTCTGGTGTGGATCGAGTGCAAATCCTAAACCAGAGAATTCGTCGATTCAGTAATAAGCTCAGCTGTAGATTCGTCTGCCTGCCCTACACTTTGAGTGTCTGGCATTTCGAGAACGACGAGGAGGAGATTTTCGAGGTGAAACTTTTTCCATACAGGCTAAATGTGGACCTCCGTCGTCGGCCCCGGTGGCCGACCAATTCTAGGCGCTTCAGTCCGGAACCGCGCGACTGCTACGGTCGCTGGTTCGAATCCTGCCTCGGGCATGGATGTGTGTGATGTCCTTAGGTTAGTTAGGTTTAAGTAGTTCCGAGTTCTAGGGGACTGATGATGTTCGATGTTAAGTCCCATAGTGCTCAGAGCCATTTGACCTCCGTAAAGTCTACATCTACATCTACATCTAAATCCATACTCCACAAGCCACATGACGTTGTGTTGCTGAGGGTACCTTGAGTACCTCTATCGGTTCTCCCTTCTATTCCAGTCTCGTATTGTTCGTGGAAAGAAGGATTGTCGGTATGTCTCTGTGTGGACTCTAATCTCTCTAATTTTATCATCATGGTCTTTTCGCGAGATATACGTAGGAGGGAGCAATATACTGCTTGACTCCTCGGTGAAGGTATGTTCTCGAAACTTCAACAAAAGCCCGTACCGAGCTACTGAGCGTTTCCCCTGCAGAGTCTTCCACTGGAGTTTATTTATCATCTCCGTAACGCTTACGCGATTACTAAATGATCCTGTAACAAAGCGCGCTGCTCGCCGTTGGCTCTTCTCTATCTCTTCTATCAACCCTATCTGGTACGGATCCCACACTGCTGAGCAGTATTCAAGCAGTGGGCGAACAAGTGTACTGTAACCTACTTGCTTTGTTTTCGGGTTGTATTTCCTTAGGATTCTTCCAATGAAACTCAATCTGGCATCTGCTTTACCGACGATCAACTTTATATGATCATTCCATTTTAAATCACTCCTAATGCATACTCCCAGATAATTTATGGAATTAACTGCTTCCAGTTGCTGACCTGCTATATTGTATCTTTCTTTCTATGTATTCGCAGCACATTACACTTGTCTATATTGAGATTCAATTGCCATTCCCTGCACCATGCGTCAATTCGCTGCAGATCCTCCTGCATTTCCGTACAATTTTCCATTGTTACAGCCTCTCGATATACCACAGCATCATCCGCAAAAAGCCTCAGTGAACTTCCGATGTCATCCACAAGGTCATTTATGTGTATTGTGAATAGCAACGGCCCTACGACACTCCCCTGCGGCACACCTGAAATCACTCTTACTTCGAAAGACTTCTATCCATTGAGAATGACATGCTACGTTCTGTTATCTAGGAACTCTTCAATCCAATCACACAATTGGTTTGATAGTCCATATGCTCTTACTTTGTTCATTAAACGACTTTGGGGAACTGTATCTAACGCCTTGCGGAAGTCAAGAAACACGGCATCTACCTGGCAACCCGTGCCTATGGCCCTCTGAGTCTCGTGGACGAATAGCGCGAGCTGGGTT
Source organism: Schistocerca nitens (assembly GCF_023898315.1). Classification (NCBI taxonomy): domain Eukaryota; kingdom Metazoa; phylum Arthropoda; class Insecta; order Orthoptera; family Acrididae; genus Schistocerca; species Schistocerca nitens. Next base: position 800,083,382 of record NC_064616.1, on the reverse strand, counting down.
TCACACGATCGTCTTTTTCGAAACTCATGCTGATTCCTACAGAGTAGATTTCTAGTCTCCATAAAAGTCATTATACTCGAACATAATACGTGTTCCAAAATTCTACAACTGATCGACGTTAGAGATATAGGTCTATAGTTCTGCGCATCTGTTTGACGTCCCTTCTTGAAAACGGTGATGACCTGTGCCTTTTTCCATCCGACGTTGCCAAATATTAGTTGCTTCGAAGGGTGAATACGAATAATGCCGTCATTCAAATAACTTACGGATTTGCTGCCGGGTGACGTCGTCGAACACCGCCGACATTTCGACAGGAGCACACCCTGCCATTCTCAAGGCACAAATGCAAGGAAGAAAAAATGTGCAAGCAAATTTAATACCTCGGTTCACAGAGGAGAAACAAGGAAGACACCACACACAGAACAAGTGTCAACACAACCAAAGATAACCAACATCAGAATATCGATAGTTACTATTAATCAACAGATGAGTTAGCACTAATTCCAAGCAGCATTTAAACAAAATCCACCATCTCTGTTAATAAGGTTGCTTGATAGTCTGATTTCAACAGCTTCCTTAATAACACTATCCCAATAGATGGACGTGCAAGCCAGAATCTCTGTGTTGTTGTATTCCCTAGGAGGACCGGTGTCAAGGCAATGTTCTGCAATAGCGGATTTGTTCGGCTGTTGTAAGCGTGTGTGACGCTTATGTTCAATACACCGGTCTTCCACAGTCTTGATTGACTGACCAATATATGACATGCCACAACTGCAAGGAATACGATAGACCCCAGACTTACGCAAACCAAGATCATCTTTTACGGACGCCAACAGGGCCTTAATCTTAGAAGGTGGTCGAAAAACACATTTCACATCATATTTCCGCAAAATACGGCCAATCCTGTTGGAAATGCTTCCTGCGTAAGGCAAAAAGGCCGTAGACTTAGGTCCCACTTCGTTGCTATCGTCACTCACCCGTTGCACAGAAGGCTGATGGCGCAACGCACGTTTGATCTGTCTCTCACTATAACCATTCTGACGAAAGGTGACTTCGAGATGTGCTAGCTCAGCTGCCAAACTTTCAGGGTCTGAGATAACGTGGGCCCTGTGAACCAAGGTGCGAAGTACTCCGTCACGCTGAGCTGGATGGTGACAACTATCAGCTCGCAGATACAAGTCAGTGTGGGTGGGCTTCCTATAAACAGAATGTCCCAACGTACCATCAGTCTTCCTTTTGACCAACACATCAAGGAAGGGAAGGCATCCATTCTTTTCCACCTCCATAGTGAACTGAATATTCGGGTGGATTGAATTCAGATGTTCCAAAAACCGGTTTAAATTCTCACTGCCATGAGGCTACACAACAAAAGTATCGTCTACATATCTGAAAAAACACGCAGGTTTCAAGGTCGCTGACTCCAATGCACGTTCCTCAAAGTCCTCCATAAACAAATTGGCCACAACAGGTGACAACGGGCTTCCCATTGCAACTCCATCAGTCTTGTCGTAGTACTGACCATTGAATAAAAAGTAAGTGGAAGTCAGCACATGTCGATTCAAATTTTTTAACTCGACACCAAACTTAACCTCAATTAGCTGCAACGAATCAGAGAGAGAAACGCGAGTGAAAAGAGAAACCACATCAAAACTGACTAAAATATCAGAGTCATTCAAACGCAATCCCTGCAATCAACGTACGAAATCTTCAGAGTTCTTAATGTGGTGTTCACATCTACCTACTAATGGGCTCAACAAACTAGCAAGATGATTAGCTACACGATATGTCGGAGCACCAATATTAGAAACAATAGGCCTCAACGGGACAGCCTCTTTATGGACCTTAGGGAGGCCATATAATCTACGTGGTACAGCACAATAAGAATTAAGACTCTTGATAGTCTCCTGTGACAAAGAACTTTTCTTCAGGAGGTTATTTGTCTTTCTCTCAACACTCCTAGTAGGGTCAGCACCGATTTTGTGATACGCCGAATCTGAAAGTAGACACTGCATCTTTTGAATGTAATCGTGCTTGTTCAACAAAACGGTGGCGTTACCCTTGTCCGCAGGTAAAATAACAATATCAGGATCCATTCTAAGTGAACGTAAAGGAGCCGCCTCAGCTGCTGTAATGTTACACTTGGGTGGACGGGCCCCAGTCAACACACGACAAGCTTCCCTCCTAACCTCTTCCGCAGCCTCGGAAGGTAGTTTATAAACAAAAAAATGGCTCTGAGCACTATGGGACTCAACTGCTGTGGTCATTAGTCCCCTAGAACTTAGAACTACTTAAACCTAACTAACCTAAGGACATCACAAACATCCATGCCCGAGGCAGGATTCGAACCTGCGACCGTAGCAGTCGCACGGTTCCGGACTGTGCGCCTAGAACCGCGAGACCACCGCGGCCGGCTTTATAAACAGCCTGTTCGATAGAAGTAATAAAATCAACGACTGGCCAACTCTTAGGCGTCGGTGAGAAGTTCAAACCTTTCACTAGCACAGACAAAACTGCGTCGTCAAACTATTTCTCCGTGAGATTGATCACAGAACGTCGAGAATTAGAATTAGACACTGAGCCAAGGAAACGTTCAAATTTCGCCGAATGACGAGCAGTTACAGATTGAAATTCCCAGTCAGACTGCGACCAAGAGGCACCGTCCACCCAATCCCAAGAAAATTCAGAAACATTAGACGCCATCATTAAATGAAGCTGAAATAATTCCATAGAAACGAAATGTAATTGACGGCGAGTATAGTGGATCCTTTCACGAACAAGAGCTAAACCAGCACGTTGCTTGATGCTATTGGCGGCAGGAGAATTAATATGATGCACAACCTTAGTAAACGTTGGAATCACACTATGATGTTGGTTATCTTTGGTTGTGTTCATAGAGTAAATATCTCTGGAGTGAGCATTGTGTTCTGCGCATGCTGTCAACATTAAACCAGGACTGTCACGTGTTTTCGGGACTTCGCTGTGCCTGTGTGCTTTCCGCAGCGTTTGAAGTTTATAATATCAAAAGTTTTTGTTGTGTTTTCGCCGTTTGTTGATAGTGTAATAGCGATGGTGAATTACTGTTGTTGCTACGGATGCAAAGAAAAATATGTGAAAGGAGGGATAGTAACTTTTCATGGATACATACCATATAGATCTAATTATAGTTATCATATTAGTAAGAGACACTGTATATGTTTAAAAATTTCGAGACGCATTATAATTAAGGCTTGATTCTGTACACCTATTTTTCTACGATTTTATGACTATATAATAGATATTACGGCTCGTACAAAAGCTTACAAACGATCGCTTCCTCTCGTAAATTTGCTAGTGGAACAGGAAAGGGAATGGTTAGTTGTTTCAGCAAATACTATCCTCCATGCATTTATGAGTGACTTGTCGATTGTGTATATAGATTACTCAGTCTACTAATTTTTTAATAAGCTGGAAGCAAGTACGTAAAATGCGTTAAATAAATACTTCAAAGTGTCACCAATAAGAAAAATTGTGCTTTAGATCGCAAAAACGAGAAAATAAATACACAGAAATAGCAGAAGAAAGGACGAATTAGTAGAGATATAATCGCTAATATGTGGCAAATTCGGTGTTTTTCGGACACTTGCAAAAAATGGTTCAAATGGCTCTGAGCACTATGGGACTCAACTGCTGTGGTCATAAGTCCCCTAGAACTTAGAACTACATAAACCTAACTAACCTAAGGACATCACACACATCCATGCCCGAGGCAGGATTCGAACCTGCGACCGTAGCGGTCATGCGGTTCCAGACTGCAGCGCCTTTAACCGCTCGGCCACTCCGGCCGGCACACTTGCAAAAGTACTAGCGCACTGCGAAGTCGTTTTGCAAGACATTCACTGCAAAAATGTACGCCAGGCTCTGTAATACTATAAAGTGCCGTATCATACCGAAAACTACCAAAACTCGAGTGCATCTGAGCTGTGACACCTATTGCAAAGAAGCAGAATGCAGTATCACTTGCCCTTAAAAGTTACGTAGCTGGTTTATTCCCGTAATCAAATGGATACTGTTAAAATGTCTGTGCAACATATATAAATAATCCACGACACGTACGAAAAGAATCCGTCTGTATTAGGGATGTAGTGACATTCTAAATATACAGGGCGCTATACGGACAAACACGCGTCGTCCGGAGATCACGTGACCAGGCCGGCAATGTATGTTAACAACACGAAATCTGTTCTGCGCATGTGATTGCTCACTCCAGAGATATTTACTCTATGGTTGTGTTGACACTTGTTCTGTGTGTGGTGTCTTCCTTGTTTCTCCTCTGTGAACCGAGGTACTGAATTTGCTTGCACATTTTTTCTTCCTTGCATTTGTTCCTTGAGAATGGCAGGGTGTGCTCCTGTCAAAATATCGGCGGTGTTCGACGACGTCACCCGGCAGCAAAGCCGTAAGTTATTTGAACATTCGATTCGCCGGGAAAAGTTAAGGTCTCACAATACCGTCATTGCACGGTCGCAGCTCGATTTTTTCCTCGGTGAAAACAAAGATTTCGCGAGTACCCCCCGTAGATGTAGACGTACAGGGCCACTATCTCGGCAGACCGGGAGCGGGCCTGGCCCAGTCGAGCAGTTTCTGCAAAAGCGCTGCAGAGGCGGGACACTGGAGGAGTGGTGGCGCATTTCTCACATTTTTCCGAGCTGCGGTAGACAATGGGCGCGACGCGCCGTACACCTGCCGTAGCGCGACCTCGGGTATATTTGTGTTCATTTGTGTGGCGCGGCGCTGGCAGGGGTCCGCGGCAATGCGCAGCCGCGCCCAGTGCAGACATGGGCGCCAGAGGCAGTCGCCAGTGGCCGCAGCCCGCGTGCGCCAACCCAGGTCTCGCGCCCCCGCGCCAGCTACTCTGCCCGTCTGCGCGCGCGCCGCCGACCGCCGGCACCTGGTGAGTACCCACCCTCTGCCTGCTTCTCCTATCTTTATCTGTCACCCTTTTATTACTGCTTCTGGCAAGTCCTATAGGATTCAGTCGCCAAAATCGGATATATTTTTCACTCTTCGAGTCACTGACAAGAGTGTATCGTGTTTTAAGAACTTCTTCGCTTAGGTGACGATGACGAATATATCGGGAGTTTAGAGTCGTGTTTTGTGTTAATGAAGGTAATGGAGTGAAGGAAGTTGCACAAACCGTCCATCGGCGTGGGCCCTTCGAACAACGTGGAGTGTGATGTCGAGCTTATTGGCCTCACCTGAAGGACCAATCGTAATCGAAAGAGCTGCATTTTTCACCCCCTGAGCCTCTCATTCGACCCACCACTGGCGTGGTAATCGAGGATTGGTTACCTTTTGTCTGATCATCGAAGAATGCACAGTGAAATGTTGGTGCGCGAATGAATACTTTTGATAATGTGTTTGATGAAGCGTCTGTTTACTGCAGAAATAAAAACTACGTGGCTGCGTCTTATACTGAATAATCTGTCTTATGTGGTTTTCTTGTACTCAGACTATATTGAATGTGAGATTTTGAATAACATTCAGAATGTTACTTCAGCGAAGACACTAACTGTTGGAACTGAAGCACTTGGAAATGAGAATCATCTCTCGAAATATATCATGCTCGACACGATAAATTAATCATTAAAATTTGACTGATAACATCAACCTGTCCTGTCTGCTAGGCAAGTTGTGTCACTAATTTCTTTCCTCCCGGGTTTGTTTCAGTATTAATTCACTAGTTATCCGAACTGCTCGTCTACTCCTCAGTATTGTACTATTTCGAAAGCTTTTGTTCGCATCTTATCTATACTGTTTATTTTTCAAGGTTCGTTTATTTTATTAACAAAAGTCCAGAAACTGTTTGTATTTGTTTCTCAAGGCTTTCAAATGTAAATAATACAGGTGCACTCTTAACTGCAAATATTCCATGACTGACCAAGAAGAATTCAATTTATTTCCGCAAAATGTGTTTCCCAAGGTTTCACTTTATTTGCTTACATATAAAAATGAATCTCTGTGAATACCTTCCAGACCCGCAGCTGAAGTTAGTTTCAGAAACCAACAATGACTGTACACGTGCAGAGAAACGGCTAAAAACAACTACATCACGACATTAAGAATCTGTGAACAACTGGAATGGACGTACCCATACCATAGACCAGTAGACTAATACCAAATACGAATAACCAGACCCTCTGCCCTACGTGTGTGTGTGTGTGTGTGTAATTTAGAAAAGCTGCAATAAAGCTAACACTCTGATGTACCAGCGGCATCAGGGAGGAAGATGATCATATAACGTATTTTAATATACTAAAGCACTAATTGTCTATCAAAATGGTGATGGAAAATACCAAAAATTAAGCGTTTTTTTCGTGAGTCAGATCGTTAGTTAATAATCGATAACCTGATCTAACAGACAGAACAGTACAGTGTAATCAGTTGATATCGCCATGGGTAAAACAATTCAGCCAGTGTCGATTAGGCAAATTTTTGTCGATGTGGATAACTTATACTTTTCTCGTTTCAGGGAAATTTGTAAACGTAAAAACACTTTTATGGGAACATTTTAATGAATACATACTGCTACATTTCATATTTTACTACTAAATAATTTGGCGTACGTAATTTCACCTACACAAAACTGGATCAAATGGGTGCTTCATTGGCTGACGATAATTTCTTAAGAGCCCGGCCATTGCATTCTCGATCCACATTTCTGTTCATGTATTTGCACATAAAAATTCACTTCTGCAATTTACTTTTGTTTGCATCTATGAAAATAGTAGAGTGACATATTAAGTTTTTGGAACTAGAAACACGTTGCTAATGTAAGGGACATGATTACTGTGTCACTTTCATCAACTGTAAATGAAATAATATTTAAGCTAAATTACATGCGTAAAATTGATTCAACTGTTTATCTTCTGTTTTGCAATTCATATTTACCGAGTGGGTGTGTAAAGGACATAACAACATAATTAGCTTACCGAACAACATAAAATCCCATAACTACCGCAGTACGTATATGATAGGGAAAGGTATAAATATTTTGTATATCATCTGGTTTCATGTGTAAATTGATACGAAGCAGATCTCAATATGGGCACCGAATGGTTGATTTTTTAATAATCTACCAACAACATTTTTCAGCTTCTGTTTATTTTATATCCCATCCACTTCACAGTAATAACTGGGATAAGTGAGAATATTTTAAGGCTAAATGCGAATATGTGCGTCTGTGTAGTAGTTGGCTTCTAATCTCCTGTTAGTTATAGTTTTGTCCGCACTGGTCTTGTATTATATTCTACTTAACCCGAGACGTGTTTGTCCTAAATTTAAATCATTATTGAGCGTTAGTAAATGATACAACGATTATGTGACAGTAATTTAACAGCCGTTCAACCTTAATAAACTTCAACCAAACTATATCTAACATTAATAAATGAGAATATAGTTTTATTTGGAGTAAATGAATTTTGAAGAACAGTTTAAGGAGAAAGTGGGGGAATGGTTACTTTTGAATGATAATAATATCTGATATAAAGTTTGTCAATTGTAATAAGTGTCAGTACCACTAGACACTCCAAATATAGATTATGTAATAAAAAGGATGATTAAAAATTCGCGCTCTTAAAAGACAGAGTACGGATCTTCATAATATTTAATATCAAGAGTAAAATTCAGTCTGAGGTTTATTTTGTCTACTGACGGTTACAAATCAAAGGATATCCGAACCACCTGAAACCATTTACGGCACTACTGCATACAGAGCATCTAAAATTGCTATTGTTACTGTATGTTCTACTTTAGTTTATTTATTGGTACTGAGTAATAAATCAACCCCACAGAATATTAGTTTTGCCATTTGGTGATTAAAAGTTGTCATATGGCTGATTAATGAATTACTAATATTTGTAACAGTTAATTTTAATAGAAAATACTGCTGAGAAACTGACAATGGTCGGTGTAACTGTTTTACGGGTCCTTCCTCACATTATTAGCTGGCGCCTAAAGCTGTTACATTATTCTCGGACGACGTTCGATATGATCTTCTTGCACCTCGAAATACTAATCAATTCGCAAGACCCTGCTACTTCATAGTTATCTAGTGGTTCATCCCCACTGAAACGTAAAATTACTCTGTCAACTCATCGGCAAGGAAATAGATACCATGAAGATCGGGACATCTGTCGAAACCTCCGCTACTAATCACTCACAGTGGCAAACTGTTGTTAATACGTATTACTGCACGCTTGTTGAAAAAACTGTGTTACAGATTTGAATGCAAACAACCTCTCGAGAGCAGAACTTTCCAGGCTTCGCAGAACCTATGATCCGTCCCTGTTCAAATGGAAGAAAAAGAAGGAAGGTTAGCGTTTAAATTACCACTGACGTCAAGGTCATTGGAGACGTAGAGCTAGCTCATTTGAATAGTGTAGGCACAGTGTGGGATTCTTCGAAACGAATAGAAAAAACCCTACATTGAGCCTTTGAGCGTAACGAAAATACTGAAAATGGCGAGGTAAGGAGTAGAATTCAGAATGCTAGTTACTTTAAACTCAGGCAGCTATGAAGCTGTGAAGACATTGATAAACTGGAAGCCTTCTTTCTGCGTATTTTACAGCAGAGGTGTTCAGCCTTTTAGCTGACCAGGGCCACATTGCCGAAGAGTATTTTTGGGCCGCACATAATATACTTAACCCTAACAACAAAATGCTCAAATGTGTGTGAATTCCTAAGGGACCAAACTGCTGAGGTCATCGGTCCCTAGTCTTACACACTACTTAAACTAACTTAAGCTAAGAACAACACACACACCCACGCCCGAGGGAAGACTCAAACCTACGGCGGGAGAGGCCCTAACACCAACCGCCGACCAAAAATAAAAAGAGAAAGAGAGAGATGGTGTAGATTAAGTAGCGTGTGTCGTGTCTCGGGAATTTCAAATTGAAAGTAATCAATATATCATAACTTCAATAAACGGAACTTAATTAATTTTTTACCGATTGTGTGATTGATGCTCATCTCTAGGGCCGCACTGATACTTCCTTTGGAACCATGCAACCGATGGGCTCGGGTTTGACACCCCTGTTTTACAGTGTAATCCCCCTCTACGGCCCTTTGCTGTCGAAAATGTACAGCAAACAAAGCTTTACCATATAAATCAAATTTTCAAATGTACCAAGTAATTTTATGACCCAGTCAGATGGCATTCTTTAAATATTCGAATACGATGAGTAAATATTCTTTGATACATAGATATACAGTATGTAGAGAGCTGTAACCAGTCAACTTGGATATATCTTTCCGTATTTTCGTTTACTAATTTTCGAGCACGTTCAGGTTCATCTTCAGGCGATGCATGTAAATCTTACGTATTCACGTTTGTAGCGTGGCACTGGGTGCTAGCCGGCCGCGGTGGTCTCGCGGTTCTAGGCGCGCAGTCCGGAACCGTGCGACTGCTACGGTCGCAGGTTCGAATCCTGCCTCGGGCATGGATGTGTGTGATGTCCTTAGGTTAGTTAGGTTTAAGTAGTTCTAAGTTCTAGGGGACTAATGACCACAGCAGTTCAGTCCCATAGTGCTCAGAGCCATTTGAACCATTTTTTTGCACTGGGTGCTAGAGGATGAATATGCAACGCAGCATCACGCTCAAAAATTATATATATGACTTGAGCATTCATCATGTGAAGATGAACCTGAAAACTAGTTAATGATAATAAAGAAATGTTACATAGGTGACTGGTGGCAGCTATCTGGATCTATATTTTATTTATATACAGCCACTGGGTTCCATAGGATAACATTAGCTTAATAAACGCTCTTTACTCTGCTTTAATGCTTCCTCATTACTTACCACATTTCGAAAGCTTCTAATCTCTTTTTGTCTAAGCTGTTTATCGCCCATGTTCCACTTCCATACTTGGCTACACTCCACACAAATACTTTCAGAAAAGACTTCCGAATACTTAAATCTATATTTGATGTTAACAAATTTCTCTTCTTCAGAAACTCTTTTCTTGCCATTGCCAGTCTACATTTTATATCCTGTTTCCTTCGGACATCATCAGTTACTTCGCTACCCAAATAACAAAACTGATCTACTACTTTAATTGTCTCGTTTCCTAATCTGATTCTCTCAGAATCAGCTGATTTAATTGGACCACATTCAATTATTCTTGTTTTGTTGTTGTTCAACTTATACCGTCCTTTCAAAACATTATCCATTCCGTTTAACTGCTCTTCCAAACTCTTTTCTGTCTCTGACCGTTATTACAATGTCATTGACAAGCCCCAAAGTTTTTATTTCTTCTCCCTGATCTTTAATTCCTTCTCTAAAGTTTTCTTTGGTTTCCTTTACTGATCTTTCCTTGTACAGATTGAATAACATTGGGGATAGGCTACAACCCTGCCTCACTCCCTTCTCAACCACTGCTTCCCTTTCATGTCCCTCGACACTTATAACTACCGTCTGGTTTCTGTACAAAGTGTAAATAGCCTTTCGCCCCTGTATACAGGAATTGGCATTTATTGTAATTCTCGAATTTATTCTCTTTGTAACAGGGAACCAAACAACAATGCAGAGAACTACGATCTACGATGTGAATTTTTTTTTTCTTCCGAATCTATGTTGGTTTCACTCAGTAAATGATATGTTGCTGTCATAGTCTGGTTTGATGCTGCTCTCCATCCTGGCTTGCCTGTACAGATCTCTTTATTTCTATACATCCACTGCAACCTATATCCACTCGAACTCGCTCACAGTAGACAAAAAATTTTCTCCCTTTTCGACTTTTAATACCTACACCTCCTTTCATTACCGCATTAGATATCCCTTGTTGCCGTAAGATGTGTCCCATCAACCTGTCCTGTCTGTTAGTCAAGTTGTATCACTAATTTCTTTCCTCCCCGGTTTTTTTAGTACTAATTCATTAGTTATCCAAACTACTCGTCTACTCCTCAGTATTGTACTATTTCGAAAGCTTCTGTTCGCATCTTATTTATACTGTTTATTTTCCAAGTTTCATTTATTTTATCAACAAAAGTCCAGAAACTGTTTGTATTTGTTTCTCACGGCTTTCTGCCGTTATCTCAAAATCTTCAACAGCGTATTTACTCCAAAAATTAGCTGTTGGTGCGTGGCGGAGGCTGCTTCTGCTACCATTGTGCTTTGACCCTTTTCTTATTTCACCAGTGAATGATGCGAATCTCGTGGTCGTGCGGTAGCGTTCACGCTTCCCACGCCCGGGTTCCCGGGTTCGATTCCCGGCGGGGTCAGGGATTTTCTCTGCCTCGAGATGGCTGGGTGTTGTGTGCTGTCCTTAGGTTAGTTAGGTTTAAGTAGTTCTAAGTTCTAGGGGACTTATGACCACAGCAGTTGAGTCCCATAGTGCTCAGAGCCAATGATGCGCCGGAAGAACGACTGACAGTAAGACTCTATATGATGTCAAATTTTTATGATTATTCTTTCATGGTAATTTCGAGACATACACGTGGAATGAAGTAATTCGTACCGTGACGCTTCTCGGAGCATTATATCTCGGAATTTTAACTGTAAACCTTCCCCGTCACGCACAATGCCTGTTCTGTAGTCTTTACCATTGGAGTTTGAATAACGTCTTCATGATGCTGTTGTGCTTTCTACTTATTTATTTATTTAGCGTATGGCTCATAACATCACAGTAAAAATTGCAGAAACAACACGATTTAAAAAAAATCACATATGTATAAACAGAACAATAAATAATAGTTTGTATATAAGGACACCACCAATTGTAAATGTACACTCACAGAAGAGGAATCACAAGCAGACGTCCAGCTTAGATAATATATAGTCGATTGCCTCTTGGGTCGCCATTAGGAAATCCTGTTGGTCACCCTCATACGCCCTTAGTGGGCATTCCTGCACGATGTGTTTGACCGTCTTTCTCTCAGCGCCACAGTCGCAAGCGGCCGAAGGAAGTTTACCCCATCTGTGTAAGGAGTCGGCGCATCTCCCACAGTTGGTTCTGATGCGATTAAGAGTTGACCAGACTTTGCGAGGGCAATCAAATCCTTGCGTACGGATTATTTAACTGGTGAAGTGTGAAATAAATATCTATTTCTACGAAGTGGACTACAATACTTTCTAAAAGAAACCCATCACGAAATGCACTGATCTTCTTCGCATCTTCCCTATCTCCTCTGTTACCCTTAAACGGTAATTGTTTGCAGTTTCAGTTTCGACAAGTTATCACTGTCACATACTGATAATTATAAATGATGTTTATGGCTGGATCCATGTAGATATTTTACATGATCAGTGTTTATTACAGCACTTCTTATGTATACTTGATAATAACAGTTAGTAGAAATAGTAACTGCAGCAAATAAAATTTTGTGACAGCCATAAGGGAAAATCTCACCGACTACACTTTAAAAATTTTTGGTAGAGTTCATATCTTTAGACACATTAAACTGTTTTGGAAACATTTGCATATATTTTTAAATTAGACAACTGTCCTAGCATTTTTCAGTAGCTACATCTCAAATACCACATTATCATTTTTATTCCTTTTTAATTACACATAATTTACATTATGTAATTATCCATGACTTGTAAGTTAAGGAGAAACAAGAACACAAGGCTTGGTTTCATAAAATATGCTGATTTTTAAAAATATTTCTCTATTCGATGCACACACTGAACCAAATCACAAGATACAAAACTGTATCCTAAGTAAAATATACGTCACTAGTCTGTTTGAAAAATCAGTATACGATGCGTATGGATTATTTAACTGGTGAAGTGTGAAATAAATATCTATTTTTACGAAGTGGACTACAATACATTTACCATGTACCTTTCACTGATTGATGCAACGAATGTAAATGTTGCAGAGATTCTTTCAGCATAAAAATATCGATTTTAACAAAAGTCGAAGTGTAGGCGTTTTTATTCCAAAGTCTTTTACCAATTTTTCTGAGTTACTTTTAGCAATCAATAAATACGTAGATAATTTATGGTCATGAAAGTAGGAAATGTGGCATAATAACTATATACTGAAAGTTCAACAGGTACTTAAAAGCCTTTCATAGCTATTTTTATGCAAATTCAGTTCAAATTCTTGTTTTTATCATGAAACAATTCCCTCAACAGATGATTTAACCAAATACCAGTGTGCATACGCAGCTGATAGCCCCTTCCCTACAAGGGCTCGTCTTATTGGACTTTGGACTATGTTTTTCAGAGGATTTTCTAACTCAGATATGACGTCAGTATTCTCATCTTCGCTGTGGTACGTCAAAATTTTCAATCCACATACGAGTTAACACTTATACTCTCATGAAGTCAAATATAGGATTATAATCACAGTTCATATTATTTTCCAAACTTGTAGTGATAAGTTACAAGGTGAGAAACGCCTTGGCAGACATTTGAATAATGTCTGATTGAACTGATAAATGTTTATATCACAGTAAAATCAGTTCTCAAATTTAGATTCCGTGAAACTTGTTTTTAAAAAATGCCATTTTACCAGTGCATGCTTCATTCATCACTACCATTATCACAACCAGTAACCTTTTCTATTGATTAATAAGTCATTTTATCAAATGTGAAAAATGCCTCATATACTAATTTAAATTTGGTACGCCTCAAGGTCTGGAATACTTATGAGCAGAGAAATGCAAGAAAAATAAGTAATTTCCTTCCGAGCCACGACTGTCATTAAGCGGTTTTGTCAGATATCGGCGTAATATAGATGGTGTAGTTCAGATATACAACCCACAAAAACATGTAAATTAGCTTTGCGAAGCAAAATAAGTGGAAATAATTTTATAGTGAATGCTGCAAATCAAATTTTGATTCGAAAGTACGAGGGCGTGCTGACAAGGAATATCACCGAATTGCAGCGTGTAACATGCCGAATTTAAATCCATCGGAGAATGAAAGCTGTGAACGATGATGATAGTATCGACATCAGTAACGTGCGTCTTTGGTTGATCATGCTGGTAATGAAGGAAACGGTGGTGCTAACCTCAGCGTGTGTTGCAGAGCTCGGAGTGACAACCGACAGGACCCATCGAAATAGGGTCGATAAACTCATCCGAGTAAATCATCGGACAATACGGACATAGCTCTCAGGTAAGTTTGGCGTATCACGAGAGCGTATACAGGCCATTACTGCAGAACCGCGATACAAAAAACTTTGTGTACGGTAAGTGCCCCGAAGCTCAGAGGAGATTGAACATCTGTCAACAATTTCTTTTGCGTTTTGAACGTGAGGGTTACTGATTCCTTAACAACAATCTGACAGGCTGTGAAAGCTGGGTTGATCATTTTGAATTCGAAAACAAGAGAACATGAACGGAGTTCGACCACAAAACGTCACCGACACCAAAAAAGTTCAAGTAGGTGCCATCCGCAGGCTAAGTCACGCTCACAGCGTTCTGTGATGGTCAAGGTGTGGCGTATTTGCGACTGACGCCTGAAAGCACCGCCATAAACTCTGCAAGGTACTGCGCGCTCCGCGCTCTCAAAAAAACTGAAAGCACGAATTCGAAGGGTTCGTCCACACATGGAGCACCCTCTCATCGGCACGACAATGCCAGATGACACACAAGCGCTGCGACATCTACAACAATCCGACGCCTTGGGTTCACTGATATTGATCATCCTCCATACAGTCCCGACTTGCCTCCATCCGATTGTCATCTGTTTCCAAAACTTAAAGAACAGTTTTGAGAAATCCACGTTGATAGTGTTGAAGCGGTGCAAGCAGATCTGAGGTTGTGGCTCCGTCAACAAAGCGAAACGTTCTACAGTGACGGATCATCAATTTGGTATCGCGTTGGGAGAAATATGTTCGTCACCAAGGGGACTATGTTGAGAAATAAATATGTAGACATGAAGAATAAAAATGTAAAATATTAATAAAGTTTCTTTTATTTAAAATGTTTTCCCAAAAACATCACTGCTTTGTGAACCACCGTAATGCAGTAGAAGAGAGCTCGGAAAAAAAGTATCAAACCAGTAGCTAGCGAAAATAACTGGAGCGAATACTCTCAGTATAACATTCCCTGAATTCTGTAACAAGGTTGTAAAAGGTACCATTCCTACTATAGAAATCATACATAAAGCAGTTCAAAATGGCTCTGAGCACTGTGGGACTTAACGTCTGAGGTCATCAGTCCCCTTGACTTAGAACTACTTAAACCTAAATAACCTAAGGAGATCACACACATCCATGCCCGAGGCAGGATTCGAACCTGCGATCGTAGCAGCAGCGCGGTTCCGGACTGAAGCGCCTAGAACCGCTCGGTCACAACGGCCGGCATAAAGCAGTCTTTCTTTCGTTAGGATGCTGGTATTTTCCATCGCTCGTACCCATCTTTCTGTATAACGGTACTTAAATATCCAACTTCTACGCTTATCACAGTTTATTTACCAGTTAAAATTGTTTAGCTTACGCACAACGCCATGTAACATGGTCCAACGTTACTTAGCATTATTACGGGAAACAAACTTTAGCCGTGTCTGACCCGTTTACCGAGTCGCCTGTACTTCAATAAATTTTTCTTCTAACCAAAGGCTGACTTTTACATTATGAGTTTTCATTGAATGTTCCCTTCCAGTTCCTGAAGGAAACAGTTTTTGTATTTGTGGTCTTGGAACCTTCTAATTACTTTAAATGACTTGTGAACGGCCGATGCTCAGTCCCTGATCCTGCCTTACAGAAATGGAACACCCTTCATAAATTTCACTCGAAGCTGCCATATTATTTTAAATTTTCTTTGCGTTTGCAGCACTATGATAATCTTCGTTATGGGTGCGTAAACTTGATTCTTTGGTATCTAAATTTATTTTTTGCAGAAGTAGTTTTGTCTGTAGAGGGTGATTCGTCCTATTTTAGTTGTTTGCCTTCTATTCTTTATTTTTTGTGTGGAGGGGGTTTACGTCACTTGCTATGTGATATATGGTATCGCTGCTTGTGTAGGGTCTTCATTTTTTAACTATTGTTAATATTCTACATTCTGTTCCACAAAAACAATGGTGTCGTTCTGCAAGCTCTTATCTCCCATCACAGAATTGCAAATTCTAGTATAAGTCGTATCAGTCCCTTTTATATAAACATCAATATGTCGTTTGATTCTCTGTTGAGTTTTGTCGTGATCAGTTTTAGTAACTTGTGCGATTACAAAATTAGTGCGCCCACGGGGATAGGTACAGCCAGTCCATAGCAAGTAGTAGGAATCGCGCACTTACTTTATTGTTAAATTTCTTACACAGAAGTAGTTCATGGTGAAGATTTCCGTTTGTCTGAAAGAGCATGACATATGGCTCCTTCATCATCTCAGTCGTCCAGGACATTGTGGGCGGATGAGAGCATCGACAGACTACAATGTGAAAAGAAGTGGTTTGTCGTATTGAAGACCCTAGATTTATTTTCCTAAACCCGCGCTAAGCGCCACATCAGAAACACAGTGACATCTGCTGTGAATTCAATGTCAACAGTCACAGATGTATCCTGCCTCAAGCTGTTTGTTACGCTAACTAAACATTTTTTGTACGTTTTAGCGCGGGAGTCAGAGTACTGATAGAGATGGCGCTTCTGTTTATAAAACTAAAATTGAGCGGTTCAAGATAATGTATCTAAGACAGTTTGCTTTGCCTAATTCTCTAAAATTTGTCTTTAGTTTACTGTCTACCTGCTACATAAAGAAATGCGGCAAGCAGTTTTTCCTAGTTGTATTAGAAACCTCAAAGACATGTAACATGAGGTTGTAATGGAACCATGTTTGCATTCTTATCTATTTCAATACTAGGAAGAAAGTTAAATGTAATTGTAAACCAAGGCATTTGATCTTATGCCCTTGTTTCGTCCACATAATCATAGAACATTGATGCCCAACTTTGTACTGTGTGCTGCTGGAGAACAGGCGTTAGCAAGAGGAAGGGGGTGGGGGGGGGGGGGTAGAAGACTGGGCACATGCCCCCTCCCATGGAATTTGGAGTATCGAGTTTCTATTCATTGCAGAATTCTAATTAACCACAGATAACCATTAACTCTCTGGGACGTACTAAGTTTTATGTGTCACCCATAAAAGTTAGCTCATGTGACATGACACATATCAAAACTGACCAACTCATTTATATAAAAAATCGAAATTTTTTGAGTCTTGCCCCACCCTCCTTCCACCTTCTTGGTGTGACTTTCGTGGACATACATGCACTGGGTGACATTAGTTACTGTATCAGACATACGTGGTGTTACATAACGATGGCGACAAAACTTGAGGGGCTGTAGAGAGTGTCTTGAGGAACAAATTGAGAATAGGAACCTATGTCCGGAAATGTCATCCAACGACGCTGCAAAGCGGCCAAGTAATAGGAGCCAGCGCTTTCCACAAGGCACTCCTTCGGCAGCAAACATGACCTTGCATTTTATAGACCGTAGGTAGAAAGTTTCGCAATGTATCTGACAGCATCTGGGCGCTAGATGGCGCTGAACGTGTCCATGCCTGTCACAGCAACACAGTAAACCCCGCTAACAACAGTGCAGCAGACGCAACAGACAAACATACATGGTAGAAACACAGCACCCATTCGTGGTTTGTCTCGTGCTGTTGTTCCGCATCATGGAGAACTTCACTTGGTCCGAGCAGCACAATATGCATGTCGTTCATGATGAGGCGAAAGTAAATAGGCACACAGCTTTACGTGTCTACCGGCAAAGATATCAAAATAGGCGTGAGCTACGCCGTTCTATGTTTGTGCCTACTCATCAGCATCTGGGTGAAACTGCTGGTTTCAGACGTCAAAACGGTGGAGGTTGCATGCGAAGCAAATGCACACTACGAATTGTAGAGTATGTATTAGAGAGATTTGACGCGGACCCATCCACAAGCTGTAGCCCTACGGCACACACATCAAAGCAACCACATAGCGGTTTGGAGGGTGATACATGAGGACGAAAGGCTTCCATTACATTTTCAGAAGGCACAGGCGGTGACGCCCCAATATATTTCATCGTGTGAGGAGTTCAGGCAATGGTATTTGCAGCTATACACCACGCAGCCGTATTGTCTTGTTCACGAATGAGGCCTTTAACCGTGACGTTATGTTCAACGCTCACAGTTTTCATTCTGGGGCGGAAGAGACTCACGACACCACCCGCAAATGATGTCTTAAACAAAAGTAACCACAAATTTATGAGCTGGCATGGTACACAATTACTTGAATGGCCCCCACATACCTCATCCCTGATAGACAGGTGATAGCTATGCAACGTTCGTTCAAGAAATGCTGCCGATATTACTGCTGAGGTAACACTTGCAGTCGGTCTACTTACGTGGTTCCAGCAAGATGGAGCACCCACACACTTCAATCGAACTGCCACAAACCAGATTGGACAGATATTTGGAGATCGATGGACTGGTCGAGATGGCCCTGTAACTTGGCCGCCTGACCTCAGCCCACTGGATTTTTTCTTGTGGGTTCGTCTGAAAAATGTGGTGTAGGAAACCCTTGTGGAGTCTGCAGAAGACTTGTTGCAAGGATGCATGCAGCGTGAAAAGATGTTCGCACCGTTCCTGGTAGCTCTGTGCGAGCGGATCAGCCATTGGTAGCCAGATGTCAGGCGTGCTGCGATGCTACACGTAGGCATTTTGAACGGTTTCTCTAATTTTATTTGATTTCTTAACAGTAGAATAAATAGTAATGTTCACTCCTCTGTATTTTATTGCTACTTCCTTCACAGTTCGAAAAACGGTATTTTACGGGGCTATTTTAGTTCAAAAAATATAAAGAGTGATGTAAATCCTCAGGGTTTCTTTATTGACATAAGCAACGTAGACGTTATAAAAAAAATTCGGCTCATAGCTACCGTTCAAAGTAATGATCGCCAGTATGATCCATGCTTTACAAAGGCGCATAGGAAGTTGCCACACTCGCGCGAAGAAACAATTAGGGAAATCATGTTCTTCGTAAAACTGGTTTTGGAAAGAATGGAATTCAGCACAAAAACGACCAGGATATGCTTTTTTCTTTCTTCAGAAGTAATTCAGGCCGAGGCTAACGGTTCGTGTGCAAATTTCACTAATGAAAAAACCAGCCCACTATCTTTACAAGCAGCGATTGGATTTATGCAATACAAAATTGACAGCGGGGCTGCACCTACAGATGATCCCCGGGAAAAAGAATTTTATGGTAAATATGGTCCCTGATGACTTACATCAGAACATTCCCAGTTGTAAACAAATGATCTTCATGGAACTTGGCGGGTATGTAGAGAGATCAACATAATGCAGTACTTATTATTTGGTTTTTGCCCAATTTCACTTTTAAGTGGTAAAACACACCCCGTAAGGGAATTTGACATAGAAGGTTCAGAGGGAATATCTTTGCTTCCATGACATATAAAATATGTGCTTTATGTAAAGGTTGAGGCGTAATTAACGTTCTCGAAAACAGTCCGATCAACTTTTGTAATAATTTGAAATTCTGAAAACTGTCCCACCACCATTAATTAATTCTGGACCGTTTGTTACTTCATAAATTAAAGAAGCTTTCACGCCACATTCATCCGTGTAGGTTGAAGCTAGTTTAGGAAACGTCATTTTTGGAAAATATAATCTACACAGCTTGCTGTCGGAATATTTTCAAAATATTAAATTAAATTATCTAAATGTCCGTTCTTTTATTTTATTTTATTTTTTTATTTTCATGTTGACCAACTAGGATCACGTAACGACTTCAATTCCTCTTCTTTCGTTATTGTTTTCTATTTTTCCAGTACTCTATCTTCTCCATATGTTGTCTTTTCCTTTGTTCTGTCCATGTTGTTACCGATTTCTTATTTCTTCTGCATTAAAGGCCTTCTAAATTTTATATTTTGTTCTTGACAAGATTTCTGCCTGCTATTTCCGATTCTTTGATTTTGTTTCTTTCTATATCTTTCCTCATTTCTGTAATCCATGCTGTTGTCCATTCCTTCTACCAGAAATGCAGGACTGTTTGTTTCTTGAGCCTGTTCTCATTCATAGGGTGGAGGTGTCCAAAAATGATTAATTTTCTTTTCCCCATTACTTCTGATATTTTGTGTGCATTTTTGTAGATCTCCTCAGTACCTGTAACTTTCCACCGATCTGCAGTTTGTATTGCACCCGTTATTTTTCCAACCATCCGTCTTTTAAGTACCTCTATTCCGTCCAGCTTATAGTTCATTGTTGGCATTCACATGCATATAAACATTCTGGTCGTACCACTGTGGTATAGTGTTTTAGTTTGGTTTTTCCGCCTAAGCATTTCTTGTTGTAAATATTCTTTGTCAAACCATATGCTCTCTCCATTTTGTTAACTCTTAAATGTACTGCAAATTTTGCTAGTCCATACTGTTGTATAGGTTCCCCAAGATATTTGAATTTATGTACTCTCTCTATTTTACCTATTTGTGTTTCTATCAATTTTGGTGCATTTTTTATGTTTTTCATGAATGTTGTTTTTTTCAGCTGAAATTTTGATATTTCTTCCAGAAGATTTATTTGAGTAACTTTGTTTGTCAGTTTTTCTGAAAGTATTGCAAAAGCGAGGCAGTTTACCTTGATTCCATTTGTTTTCCTTCCTAGAATTATTGGTTCAATTTTGTGATTCTTTAGCTCCAATTTCCAGATCCTTACAATTTTCTGTAGAACGGAATGAAACAGTAAAGGTGATAAACCACCCCCTTTTGTAACACTAGATTTTATTTCAAATTTCCGAGAGAGTTCTCTCCTAAATTTAGTTCTAGGTATCGTGTTTGTAAGAGTTTTACTGTAACACAAAATTATGTAATGATTCTATTTGTTGTCTTTCTGTCTACCGAACCAAATGTTTTCTTGAAATCAATAAATGAAAGTGTTATATGTTTGATGGTTAAGCCTACCTGATATTCTCCCAACTGGTTATCTAAAGTTGCTGCCACTCCGTCCAGGAGAATTTTTGATAGTGTTTTGTATGTCACTGCGAGAGGTGACACTGCTCTGTAATTGTTGGCATTTACTTTGCCTCCCTTTTTGTGTAGCGGGTGTATTAACGCTATTTTCCTCTCTTCTAGAATCTTTTCAGTTTTCCATATTTCTTTAGAAAGCAGTTGTAGATCATTTATAACCTTTGGTTAGAACCATTTTAATAACTCTGTTGCACTGGAGTCTTCACCACTTGCTTTGTTGTTTTTGAGTGATTTGGTGACGTCATGAATTTCTTGTTTTGTTGATGGGAAGTCTTCCCTCAGACTTTGTGGTATTCCTGGAAATTCCAATCTAACTGTAGAAACTGGTCAGTTGAACAACCTGTCAAAGATGTTGCCAGTATGTCACAGTTTTCTTTACTATTTAATCATATTTTTCCATTTTCATCTTTTAAACAAATAGCTGCTGCTTGGTACGATTTATGTACGTGTTTAAAAGTCTGATAAAAGTTAATATTACTATTTTTGCCAAAATTTTCTTTTATTTCCATGCGCTGAGTTTTTTCAAATGTTCTTTTGATTTTTCACATTTTTTAACGTTTCTTTTCTTTGTTTTCGGAATTCTTCTAAACGTTGTTCTTTTTTTGAACATCTCCATTTTCGCCATTTTTGACCTTTGTTCTAGTGGTTCTTCACACTTTTCATTCCACTATGTCTTCCTTTTATTATTGGCCAGACCTAAAGTTTCTCCTACTGCTTCAGTAATTTGTACCTGGAGTTCATGCTATTCCCCTTGTTTTGTTGTCCAAATTTCTTTTCTATATTTTCTATTGTAAGATTAGCTGTAGTGAAGTTTTATCTGATTGCTTTCTTCGTTGTAGTTTATTTTTTGTTTGTTTCACATGGGAGAAACAGCATTTCAATCTCAGAGAGTTAATGATCACAATCAAATTCCCAATTTCTGATTACTTTAAAGTTCATAACTTCCATGATATGTCTTTTAGAGATGGCTATGTGATCCAGTTGAAATTCTCCTAGGTTTGGGTTTGGAGATATCCAAGTTTTGGCTTTTCTTGGCACTTTGCGAACGTACATGGACATCAGTTTTAACTGGAACATTTTACAAATATTGATCAGTCTTTCACAACTTCTGTTTGTTCTGAAGTGTACTGGATATTCGCCAATAATATTCCTAAATTTCCTTTCCTTCTCAACCCGCGTGTTGAAGTCACCGGGAAGTATTTTAACGTTGTGTTTTGGTTTGTTCGATATTTCGAATTCTAAAAGTTCCCAAAACTGATTTACTTTTTTGGAGATTTTTTCTGTTATCATCATTTATAGGTGCATGGCAGTATATAAGCGTATATCTTTTATTCTTTTTAATTTTATCCATATTTCGCAGCTTCAGACGTGACTGTATTCACTACACTGGAAGTATGAATTAACAAACGCCTTCAATCACAACTTTTCGTGTTTTATTAAGTACACGATGCATTTCGAACCCTGTGGGTCCATCGTCAGGTGTAATTTGTCTTAATACATACTTTATTCTTTCTCTTGAATGAGGTGAAATGCATATTTCTGTCATGAAAAGGTTTGGTGTTAGGTTGTGAATCTCGAAAGTCAAACGCGGAAAATATGTGCAAAATATTTCAAGAGATGAACAGTTTAAACTTACCAGATAATCCAAGAAAAGCGTTTTTAACGTTTAAGCAGCAGCATACATTCTTTTCTCCATCGCTTCCGTACGCATCACTTCATTCAAGAGGCACATTTGCATACACATGTTTGTAAACACTGCGCACATGGCGTGATCAAAGATGAAGTTATTCGTAGTGCTAAAGATATAATAATTAAACAAATGACATATGCAGGAAACAACTTTACAATAGATCTTTAAAATTAATGAAATAACTGTGGCTTGCGAAATCTGTTTGTTCATTTAACATAGATTCTAGTTTTCTGATTTTGTGGAGGCATATCTCCAGTTGTTGTAACAGATTTAGGGTCTTAGCATTGTCTTAATTATGTAGTACTATCAAATTGTTTTCAAGATTGTTGGTGACGTGTTTCGTTTCCAGCATATGCTGTAAAATTACTGATTTATCGAAGTGGTAGAGCCTGAAAACAATTAAGTGTTCTTAAAATGGATTTTGAAGTTTCCATGACAGGGATACGCAGTTCACCTCATTCAAGAGAAAAAACTAAAGCATGTTTTAAGCCGAATTACACCTGATGATGGACCCACAGGGTTCGAAATGCATGGTGTACTTAATAAAACACGAAAAGTTGTGACTGAAGACGTTTGTTAATTCATACTACCAGTTTTTATTCTTGTTCTTTATTGTTAACATACACAGTTTTTCGTCTTCCGACGAAAATTCTATTATACTATTTTCAGTTCTTTTGTTTACACAAAAGAACTGTTCCAAACATTGGCGAGTTTTCCATTATTATTACTGCTGGTTTCCCTTTGCAAATTCTGTACAGTTGTGTGTCAACTACATTATCATCTAAGAATCTCTTTTTCTGCACTTCTAAGATTTCTGTATTGTCCTTCTGTAGAAATAATTTCAATTACTTGTGTTTCTCGATTTTCAGAAGAGAATTTACAAAAATGGTTCAAATGGCTCTGAGCACTATGTGACTCAACATCTGAGGTTATCAGTCCCCTAGAACTTGGAACTACTTAAACCTAACTAACTTAAGGACATCACACACATCCATGCCCGAGGCAGGATTCGAACCTGAAACTGTAGCGGTCGAGCGGTTCCAAACTGAAGCGCCTAGAACCGCTCGGCAGAGAATTTACATTTGATGTTCCAAAGCAGTACTTCTTTTTCAACATCATCTTAGAAGGCTTCTCATTATAGTCCAGCTCTACATCGCAAATGCTAGGACTCTCCAGAACCCTAGGTCTCAATGCATTATAAGATGTAATGGTGGGTTCCTCATCAGAGTTACGATCTGGGATGTTGAATCCATTGTGTGAACTTTTCGTTTTGCGATCTGAAGTTGTAAACTGTAGGCAGTAGGAAATATAGGGTCATCCTTGAATTCCCAAAATAAGATCGGGTTGTTAGTCTGGAATATTACTGGTTCAGCCGCCACTAACATGTGGAACAGACGCTGTCGGTGTATCGCCGCTAACATGTGGAGCCGTCGTGTCCTGTGTCCACTTTAGCCTTGGACAAGAGGCTGCCTCAGTCGCCAGCTCCGTCGTACCGAAGTTCATCTTGGCTTGTAACAGGCAACCTTGGAACCTTTAGGACCCAGATTGGCGGAGCTTTATTATCGTTTTACATTTTAAATGGCTTTTTAACGTTTTGAAAAGATGTTCAAATGTGTTTGAAATCTTATGGGACTTAACTGCTAAGGTCATCAGTCTCTAAGCTTACACACTACTTAACCTAAATTATCCTAAGGACAAACACACACTCCCATGCCCGAGGGAGGACTCGAACCTCCGCCGGGACCAGCCGCACAGTCCATGACTGTAGCGCCTGAGACCGCTCGGCTAATCCCACGAGGCTTAACGTTTTAAATTCATATCTTTGTTATTTTTGTTTTTGCTTTTTAGTGTACTGTTTCACATACGTGTATTTCGTTAATTGAAGAGAGTAAGTAACTGTTTATTATTTACATCTAGATCAGTACTCCGCAAGCCACTTTCGGTCTGTGGCGGAGTGTTCTTCTGGTACCACTAGCTGATCTCCCCTTCCCTCTTCCACTCACGAATGGCGCGTGGCAAGAATGACTGTCGGTAAGCCTCTGTATTAGCTCCAATTTTTCGAATTTTTTCATCGTGATCGTTTCGCGAGATGTATGTGGGATGAAATAATGTGTTGTCCGACTCTGCAATAAACCTCTCCGTGATGCACAACACCTCTCTTGCAGCGTCTACCACCGGAGATCGTTGAGGATCTCTGTAACTTTCTCACGTCGACTAAACGATTTGGTGACGAAACGCGCCGCCATTCGTCTATCAGTCCTAACAGGGAAGGGTACCACATTGATTAACAATACTCGATAATCGGTCGAAAAAACGCCCTGTAAGCCACTTCTTTCGTGGATTAATTACATTTCCTCGAGATTCTTCTTAGGAATCACAGTCTGGCTTCTGCTTCACCCACTATTTGTTTTGTGTGGTCATTTCACTTAAGGTCACTTAGGATAATTCCTCCTACATACTTTAGGGTTCCTACCGGTTCCAGCAATTTGTCATCAGTAGTATAGTTCTACAGAAGTGGATTTCTTTTCCTATGTAGGCGCAATACGTTACATTTACACTACTGGCCATTAAAATTGCTGCACCACGAAGATGACGTGCTACAGACGCGAAATTTAACCGACAGGAAGAAGATGCTGTGATATGCAAATGATTAGCTTTTCAGGGCATTCACACAAGGTTGGCGACGGTGGCGACACCTACAACATGCTGACATGAGGAAAGTTTCCAACACTTTTCTCATACACAAACAGCAGTTGACCGTCGTTGCCTGGTGAAACGTTGTTGTGATGCCTCGTGTAAGGAGGAGAAATGCGTACCATCACATTTCCGACTTTGATAAAGGTCGGATTGTAGCCTGTCGCGATTACGGTTTATCGTATCGCGACATTGCTACTCGCGTTGGTCGAGATCCGATGACTGTTAGCGGAATAAGGAATCGGTGGGTTCAGAAGGGTAATACGGAACGCCGTGCTGGATCCCAACGACCTCGTATCACTAGCAGTCGAGATGACAGGCATCTTATCTGCATGGCTGTAACGGATCGTGCTGCCACGTCTCGATCCCTGAGTCAACAGATGGGGACGTTTCCAAGACAACAACCATCTGCACGAACAGTTCGACGACGTTTGCAGCAGCATGGACTATCAGCTCGGATACCATGGCTGCGGTTACCCTAGACGCTGCATCACAGACAGGAGCGCCTGCGATGTTGTTCTCAACGACGAACCTGGGTGCACGAATGGAAAAACGTCATTTTTTCGGATGAATCCAGGTTCTGTTTCAGCATCATGATGGTCGCATCCGTTTTTGGCGACATCTCGGTGAACACACATTGGAAGCTTGTATTCCTCATCGCCATACTGGCGTATCACCCGGCGTGATGGTTTGGGGTGCCATTGGTTACATGTCACCTCTTGTTCGCATTGACGGCACTTTGAACAGTGGACGCTACATTTCAGATGTGTTACGACCCGTGGCTCTACCCTTCATTCGATCCCTGCGAAACCCTACATTTCAGCAGGATAATGCACGACTGCATGTTGCAGGTCTTGTACGGGCCTTTCTGGATACAGAAAATGTTCGACTGCTGCCCTGGCCAGCACATTCTCCAGATCTCTCACCAATTGAAAACGTTTGGTCAATGGTGGCCGACTAACTCGCTCGTCACAATACGCCAGTCACTACTCTTGATGAACTGTGGTATCGTGTTGAAGCTGCATGGGCAGCTGTGCCTGTACACGCAATCCAAGCTCTGTTTGACTCAATGCCCAGGCGTATCAAGGCCATTATTACGGCCAGAGGTGTTTGTTCTGGGTACTGATTTCTCAGGCTCTATGCACCCAAATTGCGTGAAAATGTAATCACATGTCAGTTCTAGTATAATATAATTGTCCAATGAATACCCGTTTACCATCTGCATTTCTTTTTGGTGTAGCAATTTTAATGGCCAGTAGTGTATTTACGTTCGGGGGTCAACTGTGAGATGCTGCACCATTCATCATTCTTCTGTAGGTCATTTTGCAAATCGATACTGTGTTCTGGCCTTGCTACTTTCTTATAGACAATCGTATCATCTGAGAACAGTCTTAATGAGCCTCCGACGCTTTCTACTACATCATTTTAATAGACTATAAACAGTAACGTTCCTATCACACTTCCTTGCGTTACTCCGGAAATTACCTTTCGATTTTGTTCCGTTAAGAGCAAAGTGTTGAGTTCTGTCTGCAAGGAAGTCCTGAATCCTTTCGCAAATCTGGTCCTACACTGGGTAAGCTAGAACCGAAACCAGCTATATTACATATGGATGGTTGTGGCGTGAAAGTTTCTTTCATTTATGTGGTAAGTTTTCATTTTTTCAGAATTAATTAAAGGTGCTGCACAATGTTGCAAAATTTCAGGTTATTACGAACATTGGTTATGCAGTTTTTAAGAACGTTAATTACGTTTCAACTTTTACATGAAACATATTTTTTATATATCATGGCTTCGGAGATATTCCCTCTAAACCTAATATGCCAAATTACCTTTCAGAGTTCGTTTCACTCCTTGAAAGTGAAACTGGCCAAAAACAGAATAATACGTATTGCATTATTTTGACCCCTTTACACATCTGCCAGGTTTTATCAAGATGTGTTGTGGGCTGTCCTTAGGTTAGTTAGGTTGAAGTAGTTCCAAGTTCTAGGGGACTGATGACCATAGATGTTAAGTCCCATAGTGCTCAGAGCCATTTTTCATCAAGATCGTTTATTTACACCACGGAATGTTCCCTTCTAGTTGATGTAGGTCAATTATCCAAGCGACACGAACAGAAACGGCTACGTAGTATCAGCTCTAGGGAAGCCAAATAGTCAATATGTTTTATCGAGGAAATTCTGCCAAGGCTTAGAGCACTTATAGAGAACGCCACAAGCAGAACGCTTGTACGACCCATTGCTCAATACTACTCAAGTACCTGCGATACCCATTAACCATTTCACTACCATTTGGATATATGAGTCCCGCGATAGATTAACAGCGGGAATTTGCTGCACGTTATTGCTATGTGTCATGTGTCAAATATCTTTGTGCGCAAACTGTTTCACGCCGCATCACACATAAGAGGATCGATGTGACTGTTACACCAGATATTCGAATTTTCTTTTAACAATAAACAGTCTGTCATTTGGAAAAATCTAGTGAAATGTCAATTATTTGTAATAATAATTCGATCCAAGTTCTTTTATGAAAATATGCAGAGTGAACATTAAAAAACAGACAAGCTGCAGGGTCATATTCCTAGCTGGAAATGGAGGAAAAAAGTCCTATTAACATGTGTCCGTAAATGCATCACTGCCACGGTAGATGGCGCTGACGGATGAAAGTTCCTATGACTACGTGCCGTGTGTTACAAGTTGTATGATGACGCGTTCCAGTTATTATTTCACAACGCGTCGACGGAGGGACGTCTCTGGACTTCCTGCGGAATACTCTGCCTGGGCTGCTTGAGAACGTGAATCTGGTAGTACGACAGGTTATGTGGTTTCTGCATGACGGAGCACCACCCCACTTCCACGTTACAGTTCGCCAACACCTCAACAACGTTTCTCCCGCACGTTGGGTGGGGTGCGGAGGCCCTGTAGCATGGCCTGCAAGATCACCGGACTTATACCTCGTGGAGTTTTACTTCTGGGGGCATCTAAAAGAGTTGTGTATGGTGAACAGCTTCCTGATGTGTAGACCGTTCAATAGCGTGATCACGGCTCCTGTACCGCTCTTCGGAGAGAGGCCAGAACGTGCGAAAGAATGCGGCAATCGTTGATGCGACGTGTGAACGTGTGCATTGCATCCCATGGAAGCCACCTTGATTTTCTGTTGTGGCGTGGATGCGCTGCAGCTCTGTACTGTGTTGTTACATGCATGCCGTCCAGTTCCGTACACATGGTCACAGGAATCTTTTCGTCCATTTCCAGTCAGGAGTCCGTCCCTGCAGTTCGTCGGTTTTATTAATATTTACACTGTGTATCATAAATGAAAGTATAGGATAATCATTCTGCATCGACAGTCTGTCTTGCAAGATGTGTGTGAACATGTTGTAACACTACCGGCCCTTACCAAACAGGCAATCGCCTTCTGTGAAGGGTTTAGCCAGACTGTGACTGTACCTAAGGACAAGAAATTGAACTATAATTTCGTAATCGAGTGTTAAGTGAAACGGTAACAGCAGCACAGCAAACGGGTTTTCAACCGACGTTTTACTAATACGAAGGTAAACTGTAATTGTATATACTTGCAGTCGCCAGCCTAATTAAGCAATGTGTTATCAAGTTTTATGACAAAGCGGAAGTAAACTTACCTAAGAAAACTAACCTCACTTGATACCCTTGCTAATCTCTTCTAACACAGTTACTCTCAAGATTATGCAGCAATTTGCCCTAGCAAACAACACAACAGCTAATCCTTATGCAGAACATAGAATGGCCAATATATGCAGCAGTACGCAGTGTCTCACAATAACACCTACTAGTGACAAAAACTACTATGTTCTGTACTAAACAAATGCTGAACAGTATACGAACCTTCTGACGAAGTCTGACTGGCAGTAGCATGAACTACTGTGATTTTAATTAACTATTACAAAGATGATCGTGATTTGAAACGGTACCGATTTCTATGGGCTTCAGAAATTTGCACATGAAATTACAGTACAATTATTATTTATAAGAAAAGTTTTTGTGCAGAATAAATTACTGTTCTGATAGCTACAGTTGCTCAGAAGGAGCCTTTATCTTCATTCATCACTTTAAATAGTGACACACAAAATTAAGAAAATGACAAATACCTTTAGTAACAACTTAAGTATAGCGCAAAGTTTTGATAAGAAGTACCATCGCGATTTAGACTGTTTTGTATAATGAATAATGCAAAATTAGTTCAACAGTTAACAAGGAGACTTAGCAACTAGTCTCTCATTGGACTCAAAGTCAAACTGGCTTTTTAAATGACTGCACAACTTGAGGAAACTATTTTGGAAGAGCATATACAAAGAAACAAACAATAACAAGTTTAAAATCCTTTTCAAAGTGAAAAAATACACTTTAAGAAACTTTATGATGAAATATTACGTGGAGTAAATCGTCTAATACTGTACAGAAAATCAACCACATTTCATACTCCACAACGCTAATAAAACAGCAAAATGTTTTACTGCCAAAATTGTCAGTTTAATTAAAAAACAGGATACTCGGAATTAATTCACTTGGAAATGACCCTTGCTAGGCATGTGACTGGAGATAATCACGGGTGTGCACACGGAAGTAAGAAGTTCAACAAAAAATTATTATTCAATGCTTAGTACCTGGTCCTTTGGACGCACACATTTAGATAACAGTTCTTCTGAAGGTGGTGGCGTTTGTGGCTGATTACAGTGGCTATAAAATTGGCTGTAAAGCAACCATGGTTCTTGGTCTTAGCCACGCCCTGATATAACTCTTCTTGGCTTCGTAAATTTAACCAATCAGGGCCAATAATGGTGACATGATCGATAGGCCACTTTACATTCCGTCCGAAGCTAATGTACATGGTCGCAGGCTCTTGTTTATCAATTTATACATTCAAATTAACCCCAATAGCTGACCAAGCACCTTGCCCGCCACGTCCACCTTCTCCACTCCCGCCAAACTACTTCCGTAGCGGCGGGGCTTTACTACAGGTTTCACATTTAGCTTCCCTACTTATGGACCAGTAAAATACACAGAATTTTTACAAATTATTACATTCACAGAGTATTACACATAAAACCAGAGGTATAGTTACAAAATAATATTTTCAAATGCCAAAATAATTAACATAATTATTACATATTTATACAACCAAAGATCTTGATTATGCAGATACAATGGTGTACAATGTCAGCAGATAACGTATACGAAATATACATAAATCTGTCGATTATTGGTGTTACAACGTCTAATGGAATAGGACTGATCATGTTCTAGAACAGTAATCTGCTGTATAAAACATTATCGGACTTCTTGTCGCGTCAATTCAGCGTACAAGCTCGATGTTTCGACGATTACCTCCATCGTCTTCGTTAGGCCCAACTAATTGCCTAAATCGTGCCTGTGGTGACCTTATATAGCACATAGACGCCTTGTGACTGGTCTGTAATTTCGTGATGCTGTCGCAGATGGTGGTAACGTCTTAGATGGTGGCACCACCGCTCTAATTGTAGCGTAAACTTTGCGACGAATGTCGCTGCTTCTTCTCTGTATCGAGAGCTCGTTTCCATGCACCGCTAAGAGTCTATCCGCTGTCTCGGTTGAAGCTCCATTCACACATTCTTATTGACCACCTTTTAATATATTAACTGGGTTCCATACCATTCTTCCAGTTCCTCCTCACTTGTATTTTCGTATCGTTATGAATGTTGTTCTTTCAGTAACCTGTTTCACTTTGTTACTTTATAGTGATGACGATACAGTGTTATGCAAACGTAAATCCTTTCCACCTTTCCCACCATTTACTATTTATAAACAATGGAATCATACCTTACATATGTCTGATTGGCAATGCATATTTTCCTTCCTGTTAGTTAAACTGTAGGCTACACACAAAGAACAGTTTTAGGATATTATTGTACGTTTTTAACACAATTTTAGTACTATTTTATGCCTATGTTATTATCTCTAAGAGTAATGGCATGTCACCTAAACTTACATATACCCCCATTTTTATTCTAATGTCTGGTATTGATCTATAACGGAAATAACCTTGTATATTTATCATCATTTGTACTTATGAAACTTCCTGGCAGATTAAAACTGTGTGCCCGACCGAGATTCGAACTCGGGACCTTTGCCTTTCGCGGGCAAGTGCTCTACCAACTGAGCTACCGAAGCACGACTCATGCCCGCTACTCACAGCTTTACTTCTGCCAGTACCTCGTCTCCTACCTTCCAAACTTTACAGAAGCTCTCCTGCGAACCTGCAGAACTAGCACTCCTGAAAGAAAGGATATTGCGGAGACATGGCTTAGCCACAGCCTTGGGGATGTTTCCAGAATGAGATTTTCACTCTGCAGCGGAGTGTGCGCTGATATGAAACTTCCTGGCAGATTAAAACTGTGTGCCCGACCGAGACTCGAACTCGGGAGAGGTTCGCAGGAGAGCTTCTGTAAATTTTGGAAGGTAGGAGACGAGGTACTGGCAGAAGTAAAGCTGTGAGTACCGGGCGTGAGTCGTGCTTCGGTAGCTCATGCCGGTACGGTAGCTCAGCGTGTTCGGTCAGAGGGTTAACAGCCCTCTGTAATAAAAAAACTGAGCTAATCGATCAACAACGAACTTAAACGGATGTCTTACGACGTCCGCACCGAACAGATGCAACGAACAACAGTGAACAAAATGAGATTAAAAAAAAAAAAGTTGGTAGAGCACTTGCCCGCGAAAGGCAAAGGTCCCGAGTTCGAGTCTCGGTCGGGCACACAGTTTTAATCTGCCAGGAAGTTTCATATCAGCGCACACTCCGCTGCAGAGTGAAAATCTCATTCTGGAATCATTTGTACTTGTTTGTACCATAAAAATTGTTAACGTCAAGGTAAATCGCATCTTAGAGAAAATGAACGAAATGTAACTACTTACAACGAATTCTTCCTATACATAATATGTTTATAATATATTTATTTTGTACACTAGCTTATAGACTACTGATGTCTCACAATGTTTGTTTTATGTATGGTGTTGTTATATAGGGCCTGAAGATGGCGTTGACGCAACGTCGAAAGTAGTAGCAAAATAAATATAAAATCTTAAGTACAGCTGGAGGAGTTTCATTTTTAATAAAAAAATATCTGTTCCGTTTTGTTAAAAAACAGTCAGTTCCTAGTCTATTAGGCTGAAGCGCAAAAACAGAACACACGGGGCACAAATAAGTCACACGCCGGTTGAATACCGTTTCGCAGCCGTGTTGCTATTTTGCTTGTTGCTATTCACATACAGAGGCCGTCGTTGCTGACGCGTCTGCTGTTTCTGCAGTCGCCGACGTCACACGCCGCAGAAGCCGATGCCCCTGTGGCCGGTTGTGTCAGCTGCTACCTGCGCTGCTGCTGCTGCTGCTGCTGCAGCTGATGTAATCCGTGCTTACGTTTCGCAAACCGACGCGTGCTCTAGGACCGGGCCACGGAGAAACGACTGTTACTCACAGCCGAATGCACGGAAAGTAATTACAATGTACAGCAGTTTGGAGCTATACGAATTTATTCCTCTAATTTTCCTGCGTCTACTGGGCTAATGTGCGCTGACCATTTGGAATGATCAC
This sequence comes from Schistocerca nitens, assembly GCF_023898315.1. Lineage (NCBI taxonomy): Eukaryota > Metazoa > Arthropoda > Insecta > Orthoptera > Acrididae > Schistocerca > Schistocerca nitens. Next base: position 800,050,451 of record NC_064616.1, on the reverse strand, counting down.
AGCCCAATGGTTACGGACAGCGTGAACAAGGGGTTACTCAGAAGGCCGGGTAGCTCTCTGAATTACAGACTGCTCCCTACGCCAGGGAAAGTGTCACCTCCATCAATGAAATCGGCTTTTCGGCAGCGACAAAACGTGCACTTTCTTCTCGAGTGCAACAATCCTGATGCCTGCAAACGCTTCCCTTATCCTGCGCTAGGTATACAAAACATGACTAACGCACGTCTGTCGCCGTAGACGCATAATGTCGAATTTCAAAGAAGCCGCGCTAAGGAAGAAATCGTTACTGTAGAATAATAACTATTTATGCGCTTTAGTATGTACGGGGTGTTCAAGAAGTCTCGCCACAGTGCCATATGATCGTTAGCCGCGCGTGCCGTATGCCGCAGTGAATAAAATGTTCAAATGTGTGTGAAATCTTATTGGACTTAACTGCTAAGGTCATCAGTCCCTAAGCTTACACACTACTTAACCAAAATTATCCTAAGGACAAACACACACACCCATGCCCGAGGGAGGACTCGAACCTCCGCCGGGATCAGCCGCACAGTCCATGACTGCAGCGCAGTGAATATACCGAAATGAAACAGTGAAATACAAGTTATTAAGTTATTGAATATTCATTTTTATTTACAAATTTTCACATTAAATGTTGAAAGTGTCCCCCCTGTTGTTGAATACGCAATTCATTTAATCTAATCATGTTTCCAAACACAAGCTGTAACATTTCTTCTGTAACAGAAGCAGGTTTTTTGTTTTGTTTGTGTGTGTGTGGTTCAAATGGCTCTGAGCACTATGGGGCTCAACTACTGAGGTCATAAGTCCCCTAGAACTTAGAACTACTTAAACCTAACTAACCTAAGGACAACACACACATCCATGCCCGAGGCAGGATTCGAACCTGCGACCGTAGCGGTCGCGCGGTTCCAGACTGTAGCGCCAGAACCGCTCGGCCACCAGCGGCCGGCTGTGTGTGTGTGTGTGTGTGTGTGTGTGTGTGTGTGACTAGGGCCTCCCGTCGGGTAGACCGTTCGCCGGGTGCAAGTCTTTCGATTTGACGCCACTTCGGCGACTTGCGCGTCGATGGGGATGAAATGATGATGATTAGGACAACACAACACCCAGTTCCTGAGCGGAGAAAAACTCCGACCCAGCCGGGAATCCAACCCGAACCCTTAGGATTGACATTCTGTCGCGCTGAACACTCAGCCACCGGGGGCGGACAATAGAAGCAGGGAAAGTGGATATTGCAATTTTCAATTCATCGATGGATTTTGGATGGTTTTTATAGACAGTTGCTTTCACTGCACCCCAGAAGAAAAAGTCAGGTAGTGTTAGGTCAGGCGATAGTGGACGCCAAAGTCCCTGTGAAATTATGCGATCACCAAAAACATCAGCAAGCAGTGACATTGAAAATTGAGCTGTATGCGCGGTTGCACCATCTTGTTGAAAATAATCGTTCAGTATTTCACTTCACACAAGTTCTCCTATGAATGGGTACAGAATATCACAGCAGTATCGTTGTGCTTTTATTGTTTCGTTGAAAAACCCAGGCAGGCGAACAATCATACGGCACGCGCGGCTAACAATCATACGGCACAGCGGAGAGACTTTTTGAACACCCCGTAGTTTCCTACACTGCGTCGTAAGGAAGCGCATACTCTGGTACAGCCTCTTACAACATATGCCAGACACAAGATGGCCAAAATGAATATGACAATCGACTCCACATTAAAGAAAAAAGGGTAGCAGTCCTTCGACATGTTGGAAAGATGACGTCACAGGACCAATGGCGGCTATAGGCCTTAATGATAAAGACTGGAACGATAGCAAACGATTTATATACAGGGCGGTCCATTGATCGTGACCGGGCCTAATATCTCACGAAATAAGCGTCAAACGAAAAAACTACAAAGAACGAAACATGTCTAGCTTGAAGGGGGAAACCAGATGGCGCTATGGTTGGAGCGCTAGATGGAGCTGCCATAGGTAAAACGGATATCAACTGCGTTTTTTAAATAGAAAGCCCCATTTTTATTACATATTCGTGTAGTACATAAAGAAGTATGAATGTTTTAGTTGGACCACTTTTTTCGCTTTGTGATAGATGGCGCTGTAATAGTCACAAACATATGGCTCACAATTTTAGACGAACAGTAGGTAGCAGGTAGGTTTTTTAAATTAAAATACAGAACTTAGGTACGTTTGAACATTTTATTTCGGTTGTTCCAATGTGATACATTTACCTTTGGGAACTTATCATTTTTGAGAACGCATGCTGTTACAGCGTGATTACCTGCAAATGCCACATTAAGGCAATAAATGCTCAAAATGATGTCCGTCAACTTCAATGCATTTGGCAATACGTGTAACGACGTTCCTCTCAACAGCGAATAGTTCGCATTCCGTAATGTTCGCACATGCATTGACAATGCGCTGACGCAAGTTGTCAGGCGTTGTCGGTGGATCACGACAGTAAATATCCTTAAATTTTCCCCACAGAAAGAACTCCGGGGACATCAGATCCGGTGAGCGTGTGGGCCATGGTATGGTGCTTCGACGACCAATCCACCTGTCATGAAATATGCTGTTCAATATCGCTTCAACTGCAAGCGAGCTATGTGCCGGATATCCATCATATTGGAAGTACATCGCAATTATGTCATGCAGTGAAACATCTTGTAGTAACATCGGTAGAACATTACGTAGGAAATCAGCATACATTGCACCATTTCGATTGCCATCGATAAAATGGGGGCCAATTATCCTTCCTCCCATAATGCCGCACCATACATTAACCCGCCAAGGTCGCTGATGTTCCACTTGTCGCGGCCGTCGTGGATTTTCCGTTGCCCAATAGTGCATATTGTGCCAGTTTACGTTACCGCTGTTTCTGAATGACGCTTCGTCGCTAAATAGAACGCGTGCAAAAAATCTGTCATCATCCCGTAATTTCGCTTGTGCTCAGTGACAGAACTGTACACAACGTTCATAATCGTCGCCATGCAACAATTCCTGTTGCATAGAAATACGGTACTGGTGCAATCGATGTTGATGTAGCATTCTCAACCCCGATGTTTTTGAGATTCCCGATTCTCGTGCAATTTGTCTGCTACTGATGTGCGGATTAGCCGCGACAGCAGCTAAAACACCTACTTGGGCATCATCATTTGTTGCAGGTCGTGGATGACGTTTCACACGTGGCTGAACACTTCCTGTTTCCTTAAATAACGTAACTTTCCGGCGAACGGTTCGGACACTTGGATGATGTCGTCCAGGATGCCGAGCAGCATACATAGCACACGCCCGTTGGGCATTTTGAACACAATAGCTATACATCAACGGGATATCGACCTTTTCCGCAATTGGTAAACGGTCCATTTTAACACGGGTAATGTATCACGAAGCAAATACCGTCCGCACTGGAGGAATGTTGCGTGATACCTCGTACTTACACGTTTGCGACTATTACAGCGCCATCTATCACAAAGCGAAAAAAGTGGTCCAACTAAAACATTCATATTTCTTTACGTACTACACGAATATGTAATAAAAATGGGGGTTCCTATTTAAAAAAAAAAACGCAGTTGATATCCGTTTGACCTATGGCAGCGCCATCTAGCGAGCCAGCCATAGCGCCATCTGGTTTCCCCCTTCAAGCTAGACGAGTTTCGTTCTTTGTAGTTTCTTCGTTTGATGCTTATTTCTTGAGAGATTTTGCCCGGTCACTACCAATGGACCACCTTGTATATCAACGAGTTTTACCCTGATGCCGCCGCCTCTAGTATTTCAATTTCCGTCGTTTGGGGTCGTTCCAGTCTGCTTCATTATGGCCTATAGGCGCCAAAGGTACTGTGATGTCATCTTTCCAACACCCCGCTGCAGAAAACACACACACACACACACACACACACACACACACAGGCACGCGCGAGCGCGCGCGCGCGCGCGCGTGTGTGTTTATCACATTTTGTATCGGTTTGTAAATGAAAATATGCTCAAAATTATGAAATTATCCTACATCCTCGAAGGCCCTTTCTCTTTTAATCGAGCAAATAGGCGCAGTGACTAAGGCACTCTGGACTGGCACGCAGGAGAGCGGTGGTTCAGATCCCCGCCTGGCATCTGTGATTTCAGTAAATTGTTCAAGGAAAATGACGCTCCCGCTTCGATTCATTCGAAAAGGACGTGGCCGAATTCCTTCCCCATCGCTGTCCAATCCGATCTTGTGATCCGTCTCTAACGGTCTAGTTGTCAACGTAACATTCAAGCGTAAGCCTCCGTCCTCATTCCCTTCACTTACAAGGGAACCTCCCCATCGCACCCCCCTCAGATTTAGTTATAAGTTGGCACAGTGGATAGGTCTTGAAAAACTGAACACAGATCAATGGAGAAAACTGGAAGAAGTTGTCTGGAACTATGAAAAAATAAGCAAAATATACAAACTGAGTAGTCCATGCGTGAGTAATAGTGTGGCTACCTTTGACAAGATTGGGGAAACCGTCTCCACTATAATATGCTCTAGAAAGAAAGACAAACTTTTACTACCCACCAAACAGTCGATGCATTTTCCGTAAGTACTACGAAGCATGACCACTGCCTATCTTTTACATCCTTGCACATTAAGGCGACACTTAGAGCAAAAAAAGTTCCATGGATGTGCAGCAACATTTCCCCAGCCTCATGACTCAACCAGCGAATGCAAATAACACACTTTGTTGACGTCATGATCATCTCGCCCACCAAAACTGTCAGCTGAGCTACCCACTGTAAGTGACTATCACGATGGGTTATTATCAGCTCAGGAGCGCCGTGGTCTCGTGGTTAGCGTGAGCAGCTGTGGTACGAAAGGTCCTTGGTTCAAGTCTTCCCTCGAGTGAAAAGCTTAACTTTGTATTTTCAGGTTATGTGACAAACTATTATGTTTTTATTACCTTTTTGGGAGTGATTATCACATCCACAAGAAAACCTAAATCGGGCAAGGTAGAAGAATCTTTTTACCCATTCGCCAAGTGTACAAGTTAGGTGGGTCCACAACATATTCCTGTCATGTGACGCACATGCCGTCACCAGTGTCGTATAGAATATATCAGACGTGTTTTCCTGTGGAGGAATCGGTTAACCTATGACCTTGCGATCAAATGTTTTCGGTTCCCATTGGAGAGGCACGTGCTTTCGTCTACTAATCGCACTGTTTTGCGGTGCGGTCGCAAAACACAGACACTAAACTTATTACAGTGAACAGAGACGTCAATGAACGAACGGACTGATCATAACTTTGCGAAAATAAAGAAAGTAAACTTTTCAGTTTTTTTTAAATCTCATTTTGTTCGCTTTTGTTCGTTAAGACGTCCGATTAAGTTCGTTGATGATCGATTAACTCAGTTTTTTTACTACGGAGGGTACGTAACCCTCTGACCGAACACGCTGAGCTACCGTGCCGGCTACTTCAGTTTGGGGAAGACTTGAACCAAGGACCTCTCCTTTCGCAGCTGCTCATGTTAACCACGGGACCACGGCGCTACTGGCTCACATTGCCCTTGATGTTGCCTATCTTGCACATGGACTACTCAGTTTGTATATTTTGCTTATTTTTTTCATAGTTCCACACAACTTCTTCCTGTTTTCTCCATTGATCTGTGTTCAGTTTTTCAAGGCCTATCCACTGTGCCAACTTATAACTAAATCTGAGGGGGGTGCGATGGGGAGGTTCCCTTGTTAGAGTATGGGAATTTCACTTGCTGCACGCCGGATATCACCGCCTCAAGCCTGATAATCGCTTCAGGTCGGCGAGGAAAAGACTCCACAGGTTTTCTCAAGTACGCCATATCCAGTAGAAGCCAGTCATTAATGATTAGATCCTGTAGAGAAAACAGATTGCGAGTATGTTGACTGCTACATTACGCTTTTTGTTTTAAAAATAGTCCCAGAAATTTTCTATTTTGTTAATATAAGATGTACTCGAGGGGCGATAGAGAACCAGACAGTTCGTTGAACCAGGAGGGTTTGTGTGCAGCCCTGTGAAAACTACGTATCGATCTTGGAAGATTTGAGTGACCACAGCAGAAGAAAGTTCAATACTTGGATACCGAGAATGTTGAAATAAACCTGGAGGAATAGACCAGATTAATGGTAAGAAAAACGCGCCAAAACATCACAGAAATACCTCAGACGTCGCATTGTGTGAATATTACGTCTCGTTAGACCAGACCACGGACCTCCAGTCAGCTAATGTCCAGTTTCTGCTTTATTTGGGGCACCGATCTCCGAGTGTTATTCCATGCAGTTCCCTTCACAAAGTTGACTCGCAAACTGGTTGAGATGAACCTGCATTCTCTCATAGCAGCAATTCCTGTTAGTAAGTTTCTGTACCTCTGCTAATAATTACATTCACAGTCAACTAACTAATACGGTAAATATTTCCAATGTTAAAGAACAACCGAAAATTTACGTATCGAATTGTTCACTCGGTATTACTTTTTCCACGATTATAACAGCTGGTAGCTTCGGCCTTTGTTATTGTAGTAGTTTCTTACGAATGTATATAATATTAAGACTATCGTCTGACCAGGGCCCTTTGTTTCTTCTACAAGTCTCTACGGGGGTTTAGGAACACTGCACGAGGCTTCTGCGGCAGCAGGCATCACCTGATGCGTGAGCTGTGAGCCGCAGTTTCACATTGTAAAGTGGCCATAAAAATGTGTGTGACTGAGTAGGACGCGGTGCGTTAGGCAGCTACCACCGAATGCTGGACTTGGATCGCGGCAACTTGGCAGGCGATATCCCAGGACCGTCTCCAACGGCTCTTTGATTCGATGCCACGACGTATGCGAGTTGTTGTCGCGATTACTCCCGTGCCAATGATGCGCCTCGATTGGTAAGCATTTTTTATGAATGCCATGTTTTCCAAAACCATAGAGAAAATCTTTTATTCTCTCCAACTATATTTAATAGTTTTTTTTGTTGAGGAGAAACATCAAAGTAACTCACGCTAGAGAGTTCCATGGTCCACCTGAAGATGGAGTTTATTTTCGGAAATGCGTCATGACGAATGAAAGCAACACAGCAGCAGTTTGTTAAGATGTTTTTCTTTACGTTTACGAGACAGCTTCCATTACTAGTTATCTCCTTGTCATGGCGTATCAATACGCAACTTCTTTTCCTAATTTTAAGTGTGTCTTTATGCTGTGACGAGTTCTATCAAAATCGATCACCTCCTAGGCAGCTGTCGCGCTGTTTGCTGCAGGCGTTTTCTTATACTCCACCGGAAGGCTAAAACGGCACAGTCATACGGGAAAACGGGTAGAAATGTTTTGAACTGTGGAAGAAACCAATGCAGACGTATTTTGGACTCCTATGGGTCCTATTTAAAAGCAGTCCACCAGTAATGTAACGTATAATGTGTGTGAAATCTTATCGGACTTAACTGCTAAGGTCATCAGTCCCTAAGCTTACACACTACTTAGCCTAAATTATCCCAAGGACAAACACACACACCCATGCCCGAGGGAGTACTCGAATCTCCGCCGGGACCAGCCGCACAGTCCATGACTGCAGCGCCTGAGACCGCTCGGCTAATCCCGCGCGGCCCACCAGTAATAAAATATTATTTGCTAAATACACAAAATTTCAGCATCCGTCTCGCATATTTCGTAACAAGCGAGGTAGTGCAGTGGCTAAGACAATGGAGACAAATCCGGGAGAATGGCGGTTTAAATACCGACTTGTGTTTACGGCAATTTCCGTAAATCTCTTAAGCCGAATGCTGGGATGAGTACAGCCGATTTCTTCTGCTTCCTTTCCTAACCCGAGTTTCTGCTGCGTCTCTATTGACGGAACAAAAAACCCTTATTGTCTTCTTTTCTAAATTTTGCTTCAGATCTCTTTCACTATATTGCTGGAGGGGCACAGACGCTGTAGCTACATTTTGCCACTGCCACTCGGACGATCAATTTCGATGAAATTTTTCACACATTAAGGACACAATTAAGGGATGAAAAACATTCGCGTATTTATACGCCACGGTAAATAATTCTTTTGCAGTACCTATAAAATGTCTCGTTTCTTTAGCGTCGACTTAGTGTACGAGGTGATACAAAGCTAAGATTGTTTGGACTTCCAGTTAATCTCTTTGGGAGTACGGGTGAGCACAAAATATTCTCTTTTTTCACATTTAATTGCAAACCTGTTTCTCTGAGGCTTCGATTAAATGTTGTGTGGGAGCTGTAAGTTCTCTTTTATGCCTTTTAAAATAGCTATTTCATCAGCTAAGCCAATACTGGAATTTTATTTAATTATTTTCTCAAATTTTGTACCGTTCTCTGTATGTTTAATCTGTCGCTTCACGGTTTCCTGTTATTGGGGTGAAGAGAACTTGAGACAGAGAGAGCCGGCCGGAGTGGCCGTGCGGTTCTGGGCACTACAGTTTGGAACCGCGAGACCGCTACGGTCGCAGGTTCGAATCCTGCCTCGGGCATGGATTTGTGTGATGTCCTTAGGTTAGTTAGGTTTAATTAGTTCTAAGTTCTAGGCGACTAATGACCTCAGAAGTTAAGTCGCATAGTGCTCAGAGCCATTTGAACCATTTTGAGACAGAGAGACTCTGTTTGACACCAGAGAGGGTGTCAAGGTCATTCGTATATAGCTTATGTAAAATCTCTGGTATAGGGAATTCTCTCGGATATATGTGAATAGGCCTAATACAATATGACATAGCTACCATAAATATCAGCCCAAATGTTTGCGTCATATCAACATAAGAATAAAAGAAGTGTGTAAACAGGACGCTCCATGACCTGTTTACTTTTTCTTTACGTATTGACACCTTTGTTCGTTATATTACGCAGTCAGTTGTCACAGTGTCCATTTCCTTCTACGATGCGGGACACAGGATGGTCTGTTAAAAATGGACAAAAAAAAATGGTTCAAATGGCTCTGAGCACTATGGGACTTAGCTGCTGAGGTCATCAGTCCCCTAGACCTTAGAACTACTTAAACCTAACTAACCTAAGGACATCAACATCCATGCCCAAGGCAGGATTCGAACCTACGACCGTAGCGGTCGCGCACTTCCAGACTGTAGCGCCTAGAACCGCTCGGCCACTCCTGCCGGCAAAATGGACAAAAGCTCATTTGTTAATTGGGAATCATATTCTTCCTACTCATTGGTTGGATGTCCTTACACATCCCGCAGTTGTCAGATATTTTAATAGAGGGAATTATTCTGCACAATTTATTTTTGAATCGTGGGAGCTTGTTTTTGTGCGTATTCCTATTTTAACTGTTTATGCATTGTGCTTCTGAGGTGAGATGAGCAATCGATATTTGCCTTGACGAATGTGATGAACCACTCAAATACCACATTTGCGTTGTAGCCTATCAGATAAGTTGTCTTTAAAACGATCCGCGTCTGACTGATTTCCTTGTGTCTTATTAGTAAACGACACAAAGAGGTTACATGGACATAATAATAAAGTTGTCCTTAACCAGAAGGCTTGTTGAAATAATATAACGCTTCGCCAGTCCTCTTCCTATTGGGCTGCCTTCCACCTTTTAACTTATTTCCTCAGCCAGTTATAAAGATACCTATAGATGAACGTTGACTTCTAACCATAATTTCGTATGTACAAGTCATTGTCAGAGGTGAAACAAGCGATATTGGGCAGAAAAAGGTGCTAGGTCCTACTGAGAACTGAACCCCAAATCTTTTGAAATATAGTGATAGATTACCCGTTTTAGCCACTGATCTCCACCTTTTTGTTATGTTACCTGGGCATAAAATCTTATCGTTTCATTGTGCAAGTATAATCCATACGTTGCTGTGAAATAATACAAAAGTACGTCAAAACTATCTGTCCATTGGTTCCAGGTGCTACGAACGGCGCCATTTGACAACAGTTTGAACGGATAGGGGCTTAGTACTCAACTTTCCCAACCTTTAATGGCGAGTTTCCCAAACCAATGACGCTAATTCTCATTCAAGTAGGTTTTCAGTTGTCCTCGTATGACTACGTATCCCCTGTTCCAATCCTCCCACCGAGGAAAACTGTATTCCGCGTATGTGACTCTGTCGTGAGTCTTCCACTTGCAAGTCATAATCGACTACCGTTCATCCACAAGAGCGGAGCCGGCCGCTGTGACAGAGCGCTTCTAGGCGCATCAGTCCGGAACCGCGCGACTGCTACGGTCGCGGGTTCGAATCCTGCCTCGGGCATGGTTGTGTGTGATGTCCTTAGGTTAGTTAGGTTTAAGTAGTTCTACGTCTAGGGGACTGATGACCTCAGATGTTAAGTCCCATAGTGCTTGGAGCCATTTGAACCACAAAATGGCTCTGACCGCTATGGGACTTAACGTCTGAGGTCATCAGTCCCCTAGAACTTAGAACTACTTAAACCTAACTAACCTGAAGACATCACACACATCCGTGCCCGAGGCAGGATTCGAACCTGCGAGCGTAGCGGTCGCACGGTTCCAGACAGAAGCTGCTTGAACCGCTCGGTCACAGCGGCCGGCGTTTGAACCACAAGAGGGGACTCTGAATAAGGGCACATCAGTAAAAATGGAAACAATGTTTACAACATTAAAAGTTAGGGGAAAATCTGTATTTTCTGGATTACGTGTCGCTAAAAGTGGGCTTCATGATTGCAGACTGTAAAATTTTATTACAATGTGGTGTTTGCCACCTTTACTGAGGTTTTCTGCGAGAAGGTAGCACTAGAGTGCAAGGGGAAAATTATGTTTCCACAAATGAAACGGATGGGGAATGTCGTGCTGTCACTTTTTTCACTCAATCGCGCTTGAAAAGATTCTGAAGGGGCAGAAAGTACAGCGTAGGTACAAGGTATTCTGATCAGCCACATTGACGGACATGAAATCATATCACCTTTGAGTTTTTTGGTATCACATCCTCAGTACATGTTCGTGTCGCCTTAGATAGGAAAAGAATTTACAGGATTAATCTGTAGTTTTTGCACGTTCGGTGACCCAAATTTTAAATTATTATAGTCGAATGCCGTGATGATTTATTTTAAAAGGCTATTGTTTAATATGACTCAAATTCTTTTTTTAGCAGCTCTAGTTCTTCGATTATATGGAATTCTACGTAAACGTGATGTTTAAATCTAGAGTTTCGTCCCTTTTTCCCTTCGCATATAGAAGCTCATAAAAAGGAAGACTCCCAATCCACTTGTTGTACATGTAAATGCTACTCAGGTGAAGACATAATTATATTTTTTCGAACCAACGCAATATTAAGCCACAGATATATTCAGCATTTTCTAGTAAACGACTGTGAAAGATATTCCAAGAGCGTTTAAGTGCTTTCCCAACCCTATAAATACACATTTCAAAACACCATTTCAGTACAACGAAATAAATCTTGGTTTTTATGGAGAATGGTGGTTCACAGGCATTCGTTCTTCCGCCGCACCAACTTCTAGAGAAAGGAAAAGCAAAATAGCAGCTACAGAGCAAAATACAGCTACAGACGTAGATTTTTTTAGGGCTGTAGCAGGACATTGTCTCGTGACCGACATAAAACGACGGAGTCCATATGTGATAATGTGAATATATATCATGTTGCCGGCCGCGGTGGTCTCGCGGTTCTAGGCGCGCAGTCCGGAACCGTGCGACTGCTACGGTCGCAGGTTCGAATCCTGCCTCGGGCATGGATGTGTGTGATGTCCTTAGGTTAGTTAGGTTTAAGTAGTTCTAAGTTCTAGGGGACTAATGACCACAGCAGTTGAGTCCCATAGTGCTCAGAGCCAGCCATATATCATGTTAAGGAGTATTTCATTCAGTGGGCCTTCTGGGCAGAAAATCGCTAATATCAGCATCAGCGTTCTTCGAATTCTGACATCGTCAGTCCGCAGCTCGTGGTCGTGCGGTAGCGTTCTCGCTTCCCGCGCCCGGGTTCCCGGGTTCGATTCCCGGCGGGGTCAGGGATTTTCTCTGCCTAGTGATGACTCGGTGTTGTGTGCTGTCCTTAGGTTAGTTAGGTTTAAGAAGTTCTAGGGGACTGATGTCCATAGATGTTAAGTCCCATAGTGCTCAGAGCCATTTGAACCATTTTTGACATCTTCACTACCTGACAGTCGCACTGAAGTTCATAGCATCAACATGTCACTGCCCTGTGAAAGTCAACCCAATTTCGCACACCCCACAACCCACACCCCTCACCTACTGCCCCCACACCTCCACAACCCGTGTGTCATGGGAGTGCTCTAATTAACTTGCACACATACCAAACAGTTTACGGCGAGCTGTGGTGCTCAGTATAAGCAGGTCAATGACGCTATGCGACGTCATCATACTCACAGGCAATTGCGCTGGGGTCCCAGAACATTGACGTTTCAGCCAGTGGTGTGCAAGTTCAGCCCCTCACCCCTGGAGCAATTTTAATTTATATTAATCGATTGCATGAGTGCCACCATTTGCTGTCTTTACTTTTTCCAGTATGGAATGCTACCAGCAGCAGCCAACAGTCGGAAGAAGTAGTCTGACAGGAAGTATTTATAAAATACTGCGTGTGAACTTTTATAGATGTACTGACTTATTGTGATAAATTAAAATCGTTATGGTATAATCTGTATGCCCTAACTATTTCATGTGTTCATATTTAGGTTTTGTTGTTATAGTTACAGCCCCCAGATCTGTTACTGGCTGAATTGTCAGACAGGGACACAGATGTGTTCTGCGGGATGCTATTGCCTCAGCAGCAGCAACCACTGACCATAAGATGTCTTCCTAAAGAGCTGGATCTGTTGTCATTGGGTTGGCAAGTGGCACAGCTGCAGCAGCAGCCATTCACAGCCCAAAGGCCCCATAACCCAAAGCTGACAGAACTGCCAGAAGAGGAAACTGACGTGTTCCATGACGTGGTATTGCCTGAGCCACTGCAGCAGCCTTTTACTTCAAAGCATGACAGTTTATTTAGACTACCAAGTAATCAGAATGAATATAGCACGGCAACGAGCGGTTATTACATGAACTGTCAGTTTTAAATTGATGATGAATAAATATGTCCTACAAATTTTTATTTATTTTCAGCCCAGTCAACCAATAACACCACACACACTTGCAGTTTATAAAATGCTATCATTTCAACTATTGGCTGAGGAGTCTTGAGACAGTCAGCAGAATCGCATTTATAAATTTGTATTTGTTTGTTCTTGTGGTCTTCAGTCCGGAGACTGGTTTGATGCAGCTCTCCATGCTACTCTATTCTGTGCAAGCTTCTTCATCTCCCAGTATCTACTGCAACCTACATCCTTCTGAATCTGCTTAGTGTATTCATTTCTTGGTCTCCCTCTATAATTTTTACCCTCCACGCTGCCCTCCAATACTAAATTGGTGATCCCTTGATCCCTCAGAACATGTTCTACCAACCGCTCCCTTCTTCTAGTCAAGTTGTGCCACAAATTTCTCTTCTCCCCAATTTTATTCAATACCTCCTCATTAGTTATGTGATCTAGCCATCTAGTCTTCAGCATTCTTCTGTAGCACCACATTTCCAAAGCTTCTATTCTCTTCTTGTCCAAACTATTTGTTGTCCATGTTTCACTTCCATACATGGCGACACTCCATACAAATACTTTCAGAAATAACTTCCTGACGCTTAAATCTATACTCGATGTTAACAAATTTCTCTTCTTCAGAAACACTTTCCTTGCCATTGCCAGTCTACATTTTATATCCTCTCTACTTCGACCATCATCAATTATGTTGCTCCCCAAATAGCAAAACTCATTTACTACTTTACTAATCTAATTCCCTCAACATCCCCCGAGTTAACTCGACTACATTCCATTATCCTCGTTTTGCTTTTGTTGATGTTCATCTTATACCCTCCTATCAAAACATTGTCCATTCCATTCAATTGCTCTTCCAGGTCCTTTGCTGTCTCTGACAAAATTAAAATGTCATCGGCGAACCTCAAAGATTTTGTTTCCTCTCCATGGTTTTTAAATCCTACTCCAAATTCATACCACAAATTGGTAGTATTGGTTGTACAACCGGCAGATTAGTAGGACACCAAGTTTGGAAATTGGTAAAAAACTGAGCGTAAAATTAGCAATTTGGTACGATGCCCAATCCAGAAATTGGTAAAGTGGCTGTATAATTGGTAAACTGGAAATGGGTAAACTGGTTTAAAATTGAAAGTTTGGTGGGACACCAAACAGGAAATTGGCAAAACAAGCTAAAGAATTAGCTATTTGGTAGGATGACAGATCGAAAATCGGTGAGATTGGTAGCATAAGTTATAATGCAGATGTAACGCAAAAAAAGAATTCACAGATACGTAAATGCGTCCATTCATCCAGACGTGCCTTTACATTAAAAATAATTGAGTGCTGTGCATTAATGACTGCTGAACCAATCATCCATGTGAGATGCCGTAAGAGGCAGGGTTAAAAATAGATGGCTATGTGAGATACTTTGACATTTTAGTGTATGTGATGTCATAGCCTATTCCACAAAAGTTGTGATAATGTTAATGTACGATTCTCTGACACTACATTCCCTTCATTGATGTTGTCTATTCATTGTAAGAAAATTACATTACGTATTCAATAGGGAATGTGCATTCTGTACAAGACTGTCAGCTTTGAATGGAACGTTTGTTAATGGCTGGAGCGAGTTGGTAAACGCTATTCATTGCGGAATTTCCATGTAGAACTCGAAGTTCACTACGTGGAAATAAATTCGTCACCTACTTTAATAGGGCCAAATAGCTGCTATAGAGTCAAGACTGGGTAGAATGAGGATACTGAGAAAGGTGTTTATTATTTGCGATTACTATGGATGGCAAAAGCACTACCTTCCGAGCGGTTTTGTTTGCTTATTTTAAGAATAAATCTAGTAACAGGAATGCAAAGAATAGCCATAAATTTCTGGATACTTGCACGTCTTGCTGGCAAAGGTATGGATACCTAAAGATATCCATGTGTCAAGCAGACTTGACGAATTATGTGTTAAATTCGTCACATGACCGTTTCATCGTTTTTCGATCTGTTAGCTTAATGATCTGGTGCTACAACAGGCAACATTATATTTGCAAATCTGCTATAGTTCCACCACGTTACACTTTTGTCAATATGTAGTCGCAAAATACCCACAATTACCCTTCGTATCCAGTTCAAACTACAATTATCTATCACCTACATAACACATTTCGGATTTTCGTAGTGTGTTATGTGCCAAATATGCGATTTATACATCAGCCTCGGACATATACCACGTTGAATTAGTAGATGGGGGTATAATTACCACGAGAATATATGATGGAAGTCCACTTCACTGTGGAGATAGTACACCAGTCCAGTGTTTACATATATCCAAATAACTATCAGATTGAAACACTAGCTAATCCTGCACACTTGTCACAAATTCTTTATGTTTTATATGGATTGTGGTTGAGCTGGCACTATGCATGCAACATCTCTGTACACGGAGCTGCGACTTCTGACTTTGATTTAAAGGAGCAACGCTGACAGTCTGCTGTTTACACAGACATACAATTGAAAGAGGTCCGCTATTTATTGACTACTGGCTACGTGTAGGGCGGCACGGGAAATGCATTCTAGCCAAGCCGTCAGGCTGTGTAACCAAGAACGACACATGTGCGGCGTTCACATATGTTCTGCGAGTGCATTGTGTTTCAAGAGGCAGTGTATCAAAGGCTTCCCGATTCGAGTAATACATTTATTTCTCGTATAAATGTCCCAATTCTTATAGTTTATGTGATTCGCATATCACTAAATTGGAACGAGGGGACACTCTGTCAAGAACCGTGCCAGCCATGTATTTATTGTCAATGTTAGTGACATCTCTGTGTTCATATAGCGCGACTGGTGAGTTAAGACACACGGGGGGACGTAGCCTCTCGCTAAATGCTGACCAACTGGATGACATCTTGGCACTGTATAGTTTCTCTATAATTTGAAGGTATGTGTCGAGATGTGGTGGTGACAAACACATGGATGCAGGTTGTACATTGTTCCACAATCCTGAGGGAAAAAATGAATTATAAGGTGACGTCTTTCCTACCCATCGTGATAGCCACTTACAGTGGGTAGCTCAGCTGACAGCTTTGGTGGGCGAGATGATCATGACGTCAACAAAGTGTGTTATTTGCATTCGCTGGTTGAGTCATGAGGCTGGGGAAATGTTGCTGCACATCCATGGAACTTTTTTTGCTCTAAGTGTCACCTTAATGTGCAAGAATGTAAAAGATAGGCAGTGGTCATGCTTCGTAGTACTTACGGAAAATGCATCGACTGTTTGGTGGGTAGTAAAAGTTCGTCTTTCTTTCTAGAGCATATTATAGTGGGGACGGCTTCCCCTAATCTTGTCAAAGGTAGCCACACTATTACTCAAAAGGATCTGTGTTACCTTAACGTTAGACAGCTAATTCTACCAATTGTTTTTACGCTTGCATTTTGGTCTATTCCACCACTTTTTACAGATGGTCACTCTTGACAAGAGCGACATGTGGACATGCTAACACTATGTTCAGGGCAGATGCAATGCAGTAGTACAGATCTTATTTGTATGTGTGGGGTAAATACTGTAACCGAACCTTAGCCTACAGAATGCTGTCAGACTTGATAGAACAGTGTCTCGATTTTATCATTAAATAATTATAACGATAGATAGGCAAATAATAGTTATTGTTTGACACAATGGTTGTTTTTTCTTCATACCTTCTACATAATATTGCAAGACTGCTTTGTGCTAAAAAAATTATTCTGCTATGCTTTAATACAGCACTTGTGTAGTAGCATAGGGACTCATTTACACATGGCAGATGACAGAATGTTCGTCCTGGCAACATAGGGCATGCAAAAGTACTTACTTAATTCTTTTGGCAATCATGTCTCATTAGAAATGCATTTGTAGGTATATTACATTGAACAAATACTCTAACATACGTGACTGCTGATGCTTATTCACAGTACCAAAATATTTAATGCAAATGAGTTGCATAGTCTCTACATTTGTCGAGTTCTTACAGAAAACGTCCAACATTTTGATGATAGATACAAAAAACATTAATTATACTAATACTGGCTACCATTTTTAGGTTCAGTCCCACGCAATTCACCTACAGGACTGATTTTCTTTGTGGAATTCAAACATACACACACACTCGCATCATAATGGCAAAGTATCATATGCTAATATTTATAGCCATTCTTGCAAAATATGCTATAATATCACATGCACTGCAATGTCAAAGTAGCTCATCTCGTCATTCTTTTTAACTCCAGCTCTCATTGCAGTCCATATGGATTGTAGGGGTACTGAGCAGAGATACCTTAATGTTATCAGGATGATGTTGGTATTCTGTAAATCATCTTTTGGCACTAATAAAACATGGTTAGCCAGTTATTATTTATTCATTCAGATTTACAGTTCTGTCTCTCCTCATCACTCAGCTGATGCATCATGCCAGGGACATGGAGAAATTCCGCTGACTCCTACTGTCGGCTCAGTGCTTCTGACAGCAAGATCGTTGCTCCAGCAATTCAGCTGAAGTCTGGCATGCCGCCATCTGGTAGGCGAATCCGTGGTGTGAGAGTATGAGCTCACACTGGGTTAGAGTGTCCTCGATCCTGCTCCAGAAGATGATGGTGACCCGCGATGTTCCATCGGAATGTACTGCACTGTCAGAAGCCATGTAACTGGATGATCCTGGCCCCATCAGACAGGTAGGCCGTTGGTACCTGGAAATGCTTGCAAGTTCGATCACGAGTAGCGCTAGCAGGTGGTCCTCTTATTCAGCAGTGATGATGATGTTAGTGCAACAAGCACCACAGTGTGTACTGATGACAGAATACTCTGAGTTTCATCACCAGCAATGTAGTAAATGACCAATGAGAAGTGCCAACAGTGGCAGGTCATGGTAAGTTGGATGCTGTCATTTCAGGAACAGCAAGCAGCGTGCTCACGAAAAGTGCTGGAACATCTAATACATAGATATTGCTACACTGTAATAATCACTGAATAAAGTGTTTCAGTATAAATACCATCGATCCCAATGACAAACTGAATTCAGAACTGGAGAACTGGTGTATTTATAGGTACTGCTCGCTGGCAGGCTACGATGTGAGGCGCTGTTTGTTATGACCGAGCGTGGCCTGGTTCTTTATTAATTGCCAGCGGTCCTTGTTCTGCGGTGTGGTGGGAGCGTGAGGTGTGTGTTGGGGGGATTGGCCTTTACAGGGCTGTGACATGATGATGTCATAACCTTGGTGTAATTGTTCAGAGGTGATGATGTCAGAATTCGAGGAGTGCTGATGCTGAAAAAATGGTTCAAATGGCTCTGAGCACTATGGGACTTAACTTCTACGGTCATCAGTCCCCTAGAACTTAGCACTACTTAAACCTAACTAACCTAAGGACATCACACACAACCATGTCCGAGGAAGGATTCGAACCTGCGACCGTAGCGGTCGCGCGGTTCCAGACTGTAGCGTCTAGAACCGCTCGGCCACACCGGCCGGCGCTGATGCTGATGTCAGCGATTTTCCGCCCAGATTGACTACTGCCCTCCTACCAATCTTATTTGTTAATGTAACTGTGAAATCAGTTTAAGATGCATTGCAAATGTGATATTCAAATATTAGTTAATTAATTATTTTTGTATTCTTAGAATGCAAAGTTTCCCAAGTAATAGCCAGAGTGAGACCTATCTCCTCCCTTTTGAAAAGCCGTGGCCTAATTTTTGACAAATTTTAAGCAGAAACACTTGTACATAGTGACCTGCTCGTATAGAATAAGGTTTTGAGAAAAAGAGGTGAGCTAGACACTGATCACAACTATACGGCATATTAACGACCATGGGTTTGTTATCGGTCAGCCTTACTGCATCTTTAGGCATTTATCGACACTTCTTTAGGTAAATGCTCAGATGGTCCTGTTGGAAAGCAAGCAAGCTCTGAGAGGAGACTGAAGTTTTGATTTTCCCTGATCAGTCGGCCAAGGTCGAGACAACACAAGCCAAACATATGTCTTGACCCACTAACAAAGAGATTGCAGCGCATATTTAATAAAATCAAATACTTAAATATTGTTTCAAAACTTGGTCAAATTATGCAAGAGTGTGAAGAGGTTAAACATTGTGAGTCTCACAATGTTCGCTAATTAGCTGCTTCAAAAGTCCACCTTTTGTAAACTTTTAAGATGTTCGTAATATTAAAGTTACAAATTTCTACTTGGAATTAAATGCAGCTTAATATAAGAACAGATGGTAGAAGTTTCCATGAAGCTACCTTTTTCACTTTTCGAATTTCCCACTTTTTTTTTTAGAGATTATATGAATTAATATGAAAGTTACAGAGTTCTACTACTTGAATTAGATTCATTTTATCATAAAAACACACAGTGGAAATTTTCATAAGGATGTCTCATCTACTTTCTGAATTATTAATAAGAAACCAATTTTTAACTAGAATTTGTTAACCTTTATTATTAAGCTAAAAAGCCAAGATAACTACATTATATTTATTGCACGTAACGATGAAGCTGTACCAAGTCTTAGGTTAATATCACAATTTTACAAAGGCACAGAAATAAAACAGAGCCACTTTAGGAGCCACCGTCTACCCTCGGTTCCGTTTGAAAAATTCTGGAGTCCAAAATTTAAGTTACTGGGATAAGGATTTTACAAAACATGAAGAAAGTACAGATTTACTTATTGATAATTTGAGATCGTTGTTAATCTTCAACTAACAACTATATAAACAATTTTGTAGTCGTAAAGGGTGCTGACTGGGTGCTGGAAGCTGGAAGCAGTTTTGGAGCAAGTGTTTCTACATCTACATCCATACTCCGCAAGCCACCTGACGGTGTGTGGCGTTGGGTACTTTGAGTACCTCTATCGGTTCTCCCTTATATTCCAGTCTCGTATTGTTCGTTTACTTTGGCGTCCGCATCGAACGCATGCAGGGTGTCTGTTTTAACTTGAGACAAATAAATATCTCTAAAACAACGCATGATATGAAAAAAAGGTTCTAGGCGAAAAGTTAATATTAGTGAAGGGGACATCTGTCTGTGCTACAACGCACCTGCTTGAGCAGTGTCCACTTCGTATTTTCAGATGAGAACCCCCTATTTTTATTGCATATTCGGATTCTACGTCAAAAAATACGTACGGTTTACTCAAATCACTGTTTTTCATAGGTGGCAGATAGTACTATAATCGAGAAATATCAAGTATGTCTGGTTTTGCAATTAAGAACCGACTAAGCTCATTCTACATTTCATTTATGATGCAAATGTAAGCCTTTGTATTCTAAGAGTTGATATTTATGTTCGAAATTTACTTTAGTGTTGCAGATTTGATGGTACAGTAGGATATGGTTAGCTGTCTAAATTACTGGTTACAAAGTACGTTAAGTGTGATCCAGGAACAGCGACGTGGATGTAACAGTTTCACGTTCCCACAATAATGCTTGATTTCTGTAAGTCCCCTCGCGTCTCACCATTGGTATGCTTGACTTAGGTGAGTACCCATGCCTCTTATCTTTGAGGTGCTTGATTTCAGTTAGTATCTATGGCAAGTGCACCTGTCACTATGACTTTGTGGAGATTTTATCTTATTACAATGATTGTGGTTTGCAGTCCGCAGGCAGCCTCGTAGCGGCGCGCACGTGAGTTACGACCTTTGAAATCAGTCTCCTTGCGACACTCAAGTAACGTTTCAATATCTGTATCTATGTTACAGCACAAACGTTTGCATTTACATCACAAATGAAATGTAGAATCAAATGCGTCGGTTCTTAACTCCAAAAACAGGCATACTTGGTATTTGTTTGTTGCAGCGCCATCTACCACGAAAGGAAAACAATGGTATGAGTAAACCACATGTATTTTTTTTTTTGTGTAGAATCCGAATATGCAGTGATAAATGGACTTCCCATTTGAAACTACAAAGTTGACCCCGCCCACGAAGGAGGGGTTGTTTGGCAATGGCCATTTCTAGCACAGACAGATGGCCCCTTCACTAATATTAACTTTCCACCTAGAAAATTTTTTTCGTACGATGCGTCGTTATCAAGATATTTAACTGTCGCAAGTTAAAAAGGGCGCCCTGTACAAAGAACGATGTTCCTGCACCTGACAGGTTATTTGATCCATGTCAGTCACACAGAAAGGTGATACGCTCAGATTTTGTCCTCGACAGCGGCCGCTTAAGCCTCGGATGGCTTTATTGATGACAGACGTTAGTGTATTTCGGTCGAATGATACATCTTTTATACAGGGTGTTCGGAAATTCCCGTTACAGAATTCTAGGACTTATAAATTACTTATTATAACATTTCGACCGATGACCTCGCTGTTTGGTCCCTTCCCCCAAATCAAGCAACCAACATAATATTTTCAATAGGAGCCCACGTCTGGCAAAGGACCGTTTCCGTTGTACGAGGGTTTCAATTCAGATTTTTAACTCACCCACTTTGAAACAGCCCCGTTAGTCCTTTATTGGGTTCTGTGTTACTTACAGAAGCAGCCCAACAGTTAATTATTATGAATATATGACCGTGTGCTTAAAGGATGAAAGGCCATCGGTTTTTCTGCTGTAGTTTCGGGGGTATTTCAACAGAGTGCGGCTCTTCTGAGACGGAATAGTTAATGATTGAAAGTTTTTCTATTATTAAAGACCACAAAGGTTGCGATATACAAATTGATATGTATTTTCTATTAACACACAAATTCTGAGGCAGTTGCTACCTTCGCCTTACACGTTTAATTACAGTTATATCTTTTATTGGTTGCTGGCTTTAACTACTTCTTTTCACACGCAATGATGATGGTTAACATTCACAACAATCCTCACGGCATTCCATGGTTGTTGCTGGCCGCCGCGGTTGACGCGAAACACGTAACTCGGCAGTTCTCACTTTTGGTTTTATATCACTCGCGAATCGGTATTGGTGAGGGCCAACCCCACGACTATAAGGGGACGCGCTCATTTGTCACACTCTGGTGAATTTACAATTTACTTCTCACTCGGCACATCCGCCATTGACACCGTACTCAGCTCGACCGCCATTTCTATTTTTTGCCTGTCTTCCCACTACTGCTTCCACTCGACACTAATATCACTGCCTCCTGCAGCGCTCGACCATCGACTGCTGTCTGCTATCGACCTGGGTGTCGGATATTAATATTTATGTTCGTGGGATCACGGATCCTTTACAACTTCTGCGAGAGGAATTGAATCAGGAGTGACGCAGTACAATTTATTTATTTATTGCTTTTACGACCCTATTGGATCACTTTAGTTCAAATCTTGTAGTCGTCCTTAGCCGTTTCATTTGTTTGGCTGTTTCTTCTTTCTTTTTAGCCCATATTTTTTTGAGCCGTTCCGATCTTCGTTTTCTTTCCTCCTCTGAATACACCACATTTCGTCTCTGCCTTGGTTTGTGCGTGAGTGTTATTGTGTTTGTTTTTACCCATTCGCTGTATTTCTGTGATTTTGTTACAAGATCCTCCTTCGAGATTCCTAGTTCTTCCATGTCCTTCTGCACTTCTCTCACCCAGTTTGACTTGATTTTTTTATTCCAATAAAAGTCGATCAGTCGTTTAGCTAGTCTAGTGTCTTCCGTTCTCAGTATGTGTCCCAGGAATGATATCCTTTTCCTTCTGAAGAATTCTGTTAGTGGAGTGATTGTTTTGTAGACGGTTTCGTTTGGGATTATTCTCCATTGGCCTTCCACTAGGTTCTTCTTGTTTATACACTTTCTTACTATCCTTCTTTCTATTTTTTCTATTGCTTCTATCTCTCCTATTTTATACGGTCCGGAGATTGTCTCGCATGCGTATTGTATTTCCGGGAGAATCACCGTCTGGTAATGTCTGATTTTGGTTTTTGTTGATAGGCATCTCTTATTGTATATGTTCTGAGTTGTGAATAGAGACTTCTTCAGTTTGTCAGTTCTTTCTTTCCAGTTTATTTTCTCGTTATTGTTGTGTGTTATTGTTTCCCCTAGATACTTGAATTTTTTCACCAGTTCTACTTTAGTGTTGAAAATTGATATGTGATCAACGCAGAGAGGATCCCTGACCATGATTTTGGTCTTTTGGAACGAGATTTTTAGTCCAATTTTCCCAGCTATCTCTTCTAGTGTCTCAATTTGCGTTCTTGCCTCTTTTATGTTGTTTGCTAATAGCGCTAAGTCGTCCGCAAAACCTAAACAGTTTACTTTGATTTTTGTTCCTACTTTTATTAGTTCTGGATTAATCTTCCTCCATTCTCTCATCAGATATTCCAGTGCACAGTTAAACAGAATTGGGGACAGCCCGTCCCCCTGTCTTAATCCTGTTTTAATTTCGAACGCGTCTGAGGTTGCTCCTCTGAATTTGACTTTAGAGGTTGTGTTCTCCAGTGTAAGCCCAATCATTTTGATCAGTTTGGGGTGTAAGCCTAAATTTCTCAGTATCTTCTTCAAAGATTCTCTATGTATGCTGTCGTAGGCTTTTTGGAAATCGATGAAAGAGATCACTAGTTGTTTGTTTCTTGATTTGTAGTAGTCGATGATTAGCTTTAGGTTTAATATTTGTTCTGGGCAGCTTCTTCCCGGTCTAAATCCCGCCTGATACTCTCCCAGTTCTTTTTCTAGTTGGTCTCTGACCCTGTTATAAATTATTTTGGAGAGAATCTTGTACGTACAGTCCAGTAGGGAGATCCCTCTATAATTGCCTGGGTCTGTCTTACTCCCTTTTTTGTGGATGGGACATATTATCGCTGTTGTCCATCTTGTCGGTAATTTCTCCTCTTTCCAGATCTTTTGAATGTTCTTGTGGAGGCTGGCCACTGCGTTTTCTCCGGCGTACTTCCATAGCTCTGCCGTTAGTTGGTCTTCTCCGCTAGCTTTGTTGTTTTTTAATTGTTTAATTGCTATTTCCACTTCTGATATTGATGGTGCTTGTATGTTCTCTTCCGGTGTCCTGACTTCTGTGTTAGTATTTATGTCGAGTATATTGATCGGGTCTTCGCAGTTCAGAAGATTTCGGAAGCTTTCCGCCATAATATTGGCATTTTCTTCATCGTTGTGTGCCGTTACTCCTTCTTTGTTTTTGAGCATGAGGGTTGGTGGTGTAAAGGTTTTGGTTTTTTCCCTAAATGTTCTATAGTATTGCCGTGAGTTGTTTTTGGCAAAGCTATCTTCTATTTGGTCCAGCAGTCCGTGATGATACTTTCTTTTGCTATTTCTTAACGTTCTTTGAGTTATTTTCCTTTGTTGGGTCAGCGTTGCAAAATTTTCGTCAGTTTTGTTATTTTGGAATTTCTTCCACGCTTCATGTCTCTTGTCGACTGCCTCCTCACACACTCTGTCCCACCACTGGTGTTTTTTTCTCTTTTCGGGTTGTGCTATTTCTGCGGCTATTGTTTTCAACTTCTCTGTCAGTTCTTCCAGTTCCGTGTCTGATTGGACTGTGTTTGTTTTCATTGCGTATTGTGTGTTGTTTTGTATTTTTGCTTGGTCGTGGGTTCGTCTCAACCGGTTGGTTCTTTTTTTCTTTTTTCCAGCCGGTGTTATCTTGATTTTTATTTTGGACAGGTAGTGATCAGAGCCCAGGTCCTTTCCCCTCAGAACTTTAACGTTGTAGATTTCTCTGTGATGGTCTTTGTCCATACAGACATGGTCAAGTTGGTATTCGCCCTTTTTCCAATCAGTGTGTTTCCACGTTTTCTTCTTGTGTGGTCTTCTTTTGAATCTGGTCGATTTAATCACCATTCTGTGTTCTCTGCAAATTTCTATCAATCTTCTGCCATTCGTGCTAGTTTTCTTTTGTGCCGGCCAGTCCCCAACAATGTTCCTGAACCTTTTCTCTCTTCCTATCTGCGCATTGAAGTCTCCCATTACGATTTTAGTGTGGTTTGATGGAACATTAGTGAGGACTTGGTCTAGCAGATTCCAGAATCCCTCTACATGTTTCGGGTCAGTTCTGTTCTTCTCGTTTGTGGGTGCGTGCACGTTGACTAACGTGTACGTCTTGTTTGCGGACCTGATGGTCAGAGTTGCTATTCTATCCGTGTAGGCCTTGAACTCCTTGACAGAATTTATTATTGTGTTTTTCACTATGAAACCTGTTCCGAATTGTGGTACATTTTTCATTACTCTCTTTCCAGGGATTCCTTGGTAGATTCTGAATCCCTGTGATTCGTATGGTTCCCGCATTGTGTTTCTCATCTCCTGTATGGCGAGTATTGTTATCCTTTGCTCTATGGCAGTGTCCAGTAGAGTTTTGAGTTTTCCAACCTTAGCTAGTGAGTTTATGTTTATCGTGGCGAAGTTTGTAAAGGTGTTGGTTCTCAGTGTTTGCTTCGGTGTATTCAGATGCTCCGATTCATCCGTAAGTTCCTTTGGTTGATTGCCCCCCGGATCCGATGGCAATCTTTCCTGTCTTATTTTGGCAGGCGGGGAATTTTGACTAAAAGAACTTTCCATGTTTTGAACTTTCAAGGATGTATCTTTCCTGTGTGGAGACAAGTCTCCGAGATTACAACTACAAATGTGATTTGTAGAGGAAGGTGATTCAGCCGCACAATCTGTGAACAGACGCTGACCGCCAAGCCGCTTGATCCAAGGCAGTCGCTTGGTGGATTTTGGCTGTCCTGGAAGTCGCCCATTCTGGGAACTGTCGCTCCTGGACTTGTTTTGCTACTTTTGGTCCGCCCTGAGTATTTTATTTCCTCAGTACCCATCATATCTGATGAGCGTTCCCCTATCCGCCACCTGGGGAGGCGCCCGGTATGAGAGTAGCAACTTGCACAGTACAATTATTAGGTAAAAATTTGAAAGGAAACATAACTAAACATCCATTTATAACTTAAATATATTTGTATGCATTAACACTTAAGCATTACGTGTTTACGTTATTCCAAAACAATATAGAACCTAGCGTACTGCACATAAAGTTTAGTACTGATGCATTACAACAGCGGATCGATGTGGAGACCACTAACGTTGTTACAAACATTGTATCTATGAAGCACGTCCTAGTAGACACTCACCATCCCACCTGGTGTATCTTCAGTTTCTAGAGCAGCGGCCAGAACTCGTGCCATCAGGTCCTCCTCTGTCTCTACAGGAGTATCGTAAATTAAACTTCGCATACTACTCCACAAGACGTAGTCCATGGGAGTTAAATCTGGCGATCGTGGCTGCCACGGGGTTGGATCACCTCGGCCTATCCGTCTTTCACCATATAGTATGTTGACATGTCTTCTAACCTCCCGGGAGAAGTGAGGTGTTACACTGTCATTCTGAAACCACATTTTCCGACGGACGTTCACTTGCACAGCTTCCAAGAACGGACGTATGGCCCAATCGCATGGCCATCCAGAATACCTGCCCACACCTTAATACCAATCAGGTGCTGAAATCCCTTAACATGTGTGGCACAGGGGTTTTCGTCTGCTCAGACACGGCTGTTCCGCGAATTCAGAACACAATCTCTAGTGAACTCATATTCATCTGTGAACAGAGCTCGACTTGGAAACTGGGCTGTGCGGATGCAGTGGCGCAGGAACCACGTGCAGTAGACATGGTGTTGTGGAAAGTCGGCTGGACTCATAGCATGTACCCTTTGCAAGTGGTTCGGATGTAATTGTTGTTCACGCAGAAGGTTCAGGACGATGCTGTGACTGATACCCACTGCATGTGTAGCTGTGCGAGTACTCGTTGACGGGTTCTCTTCAACGCGATGCAGTACATCTTCAAACTCGGGCGTGCGGCGTTGCCGTGTACACACCCCTGCCTCTTCACGGTGAAGGTATCTGTTTCTCGTGGTCACTGTGTAATTTGGGCAAAAGGTTAGTGTGATGGCGTGCTACGTTGCGGGAAACGTTCGTGATACAGCCGACTAGCAGCCCTTCGCTTGCCTCGAGCTTGGTCATACAGAAGGAGCGTGTCTGCGTGTTCCAAAAACGTGTACCGAATCATGTTCACTGTATTGGAGATCCATAGGCATAGAACAGGTCTCGCAGCAAGGCAGACGTTAAGTAACATCAGATCACCGTCTGACGTAACACACGTCATCCTGTCTACCCTATTGCGTACCTGGACAAGCAATAATAAGACTTATTTTTCCCTCAGCAGACTTGTATGCGTTACACATCTGAATTGAAATCGTCGTAGAAAGGAAACGGTATGTTTCTGGATATGGGTTCCTATTCAAAATATTATGTACTCACTCCCATAAACAAGGCTTAGAAATTTGTAACGGGAGTTTCCCAATACGCTATACCTTGCAAATGTGTCTAAGAGTGAAATTACATGGATTAAGAATTCATCTCGATAGCTCGTGTTTCAAACTCGGTGTTTTGTTTTTTGTGCCGTCCGCTGTATTATCAAAAACCGCGTGGCAAGTGTCTGAGATTCTTGTCCATTTTCATGACGAGCAATTTAAGTAACTAGGAAGAAAGAGTAGATATCGTCTCAGAACTGTGTCAAGTGCTGAGTTCATTAAGGCAAGCTTTAATGCTTTTCAGAACTGCTACTTGTGTGTATGAAATTTAGACACAATATACTGATCAGTTAAATAATAGTAAACGTTTACTTCTCGTTTTGTTCCTGACTCCTCTGCATTATTCTTAGAAAGTTATAATATATTATTTCAGTTTCGGCAAGCTGAGTAGTGAATCTGTAGACTGAAAACTATGAACAGAACATCTCCATTGCTTTCTAGCTGTTCGCACAAATAGTTTTCTGGCACTTGTAAAAGGCTGTGGTATCCAATAATCGCACAAGACTACCGAAGACTTCAATTTATAAACTAAGTAACCAAACTGAATAATTTTTATTCGCCGCCCCGTAGTCCCCAAATTCCGCCTCCCACAATGTGATGAACAAACAGCTAAAATTCGAAATGACACACAACAAAATATACATAATCCACAGATAACCTCCCCCCACTCAGCTTACCTTGACAACTGTGGCTTCCAGAAGACATCCAGCCACAGAGTTCAATAGTAAAATAAAATCTGGCAAATCCTAAAAAACCGGGTCGACGACATATGGAAGTCTGGGATGTGGCTGTGAGTGGTGCACAGGCCGCCAAAGCAGTTCAGGCGACCACTGGCGTAAGGCAGGAAATCCGGGCTCAAGTTCCAGTCCGCCACAGATTTTCACTGCCGTCATTCCCTCGTACGGTTGATGCTTGTTCGTATTCGTAACTGCGAATACATTTCATGTATATCATAATTACTACTTATTTACTCAATTAATCGCCCACCTAGACACTACGATATATTACGGCCATTATGAAAATTATATAATTAATGTATATGTGGTTCTCGGGCGAGACGTCGGATGTCATAGTGAAAACTCCACAATATTTCGTCAGCGCAACTGGCCGTATCCAGAGAGCTCTTGGCACTTCATTTGAAGATATCGTCAAGACTGTCCGCTGATTCTTGGACGTGGGTTGACAGCGCTACTTGGGCGTTCTCAGACTGGAAACGACAACAAGACGCAGCACGTCAAATTGATAAGTTTCATCGCTTCAGGGACCGTTTACCACAAGAAGAGAACAACGAAGTTCGTAGACGAACTGTATACAATCTAGCGGACAAACCTTTGCCTGACGCGGCGGTATCGGTCCTGGAGAAAGGATTGAACTTCGCACCCACTCCGAGGACACCACCTGTTCTGGACATCATTAGCTCCGTCGAACAAGGCATCCTAAAACTTCCCAGGGAATCTGCCGAGGAGATCCGGCGGGAGACTTGCCGTGCTCTGACACGGGCTCAAGTGCCTAAGAACAATTTGACAGCTGAAGAGAGGTCAGTGGTTCAATCCCTGATATTGTGATTTTGCCGGCGGATAAGGGAAATGCGACTGTTATCCTCTCCACGTCGATGTATCTGAGCAAGATGCACCAGCTTCTGGACGACTCTGCATATCGCACACTAAATAAGGACCCCACAGCAAAAATTCAGCGGAAAACTTTGGAGCTCCTCAAAAACAGCACGATCTCCGATGTGGTTGCTAAGAGACTACGTACACAGGCGCCCGTACCTCCCAGGCTGTACGGATTGCCCAAAATTCACAAGGATAATGTGCCACTGCGGCCTATTGTGAGTAATATCGGGGCACCAACGTATAATCTCGCGAAACATCTAGCAGCGCAATTGAGCCCTTTAGTAGGAAAGTGTGAGCATCATATCCGTAACTCACAAGACTTTATTCGTCGGCTCAAGAACTTACGACTCGCACCATCAGATATACTCGTGAGTTTTGACGTAGTCTCACTTTTTACTCGTGTACCATTGCAGGAATCGTTGTTGCTCATTAGCGAGAAGCTGGATGGGGAACTTTTAGAGTTATTCCAACATGTGCTCACCTCGACATACTTTTTATTTAATGGACAATACTTTGAACAGACTGACGGCGTCGCAATGGGTAGTCCCCTGTCTCCCATTGTGGCTAATCTTTTCATGGAAGACTTCGAGGAGAGAGCGCTCCAGACGTCAGATTTGAAACCTACGTGTTTTTGGCGATATGTGGACGACACCTTTGTTATCTGGCCTCACGGCATTGCATCGCTGAATTTTTTCTTGGGCATCTTAACTCGCTTCATCCCAACATCAAGTTTACGATGGAGATGGAGGAAAACGGCGAACTTCCATTCCTGGACGTGTTGGTACGGAGAAAAGAAGATGGCACGTTAGGTCACTCAGTGTACCGTAAACCAACACATACGGACTTACACTTACAGGCCACCAGCTGTCACCATCCTTCGCAACGAAGTGGCGTACTGAGGACGTTGGTCCACAGAGCACGAGCCATATCAGACTCAGCTTATCCAATGAGCTACTCCATCTGCGTACCATTTTCCAACAAAATGGATACTCCGAACGGGAGATTCGCCGTGCCTTACAACCAAAGCGGGTTACCCAACGTGAGGAAGTGGAAGAAGGCGAAGAACAAAGGGGAATGGTCATCTTGCCATACATCGGCGGTGTCTCTTCAAAAATAGGAAGACTATTGAAGAGGCATAAAGTTAAATGTGTTTTTCGTCCGCCGGCAAAACTCAGAGCTCTCTTGGGATCATCTAAGGACAGCCTTGGCCTAAGAAGACCCGGTGTTTACGAGATTCCTTGTAGCTGCGGCATGTCGTACATCGGACAAACTTGTCGCACTGTAGAAGAGAGATGCACTGAACACCGACGCTACACTCGTCTGGAGCAACCAGAAAAGTCTGCAGTGGCCGAGCATTGTCTCAGTACAGGCCATTCTATGAATTACCTACATACAAAAATTCTCGCATCGACGATTTCGTACTGGGACAGTGTTATTAAGGAAGCAGTGGAAATACGTAGCTCGACGAATCTTGTAAACAGAGACACGGGCTTTCAGCTTAATTCAGCATGGGATCCAGCACTGGCCATATTGAAGTCGCTTCGAGCAGAGAGGAATACTTTTGGTCATAAGACGGACGACGATTCGCCAGCAACATAAATATTCTGTTGACAACGGGAGGATAATCAAGGCGCCTACGTGGACGCGCAGTACTGCTTGCGGCTTCCGACAGAGGTCGCTGGGGCTGCCGATGGCAGCGCAGAGCAGCGGCGGCAGCCTCCGCGCGTGCGCCGAAGTATTTGGTTCTTCATCCTGTAGGTGGCGTTACTGTCCTTCCAGCTATCAGTTGATATCATCGCTATTGGCCATCGAATTTGGCGCCTCCACGCATGCGCACTTCCTGCCTAAAACTGGCATAAATGGGGAGCCCTGGTCCTGCCTTAGAAAACCATTTTTTGCCCGCCGTTTTTTGTATTGTATATATCGCTTCTCTGTCATGTTTATTGTTCCACTTAAGGCTGAAGAGCAGCGTACTATGCTGCTGACAGCCCGCCTGTATAGGTGTTTAAAATTACAATAAAGGAAAAAAAAAACCTGCCTTAGCAGTGTGTTCGTCGCACCTGAAGACGTCGGCCAGTTGCGCTGACGAAATATTGTGGAGTTTTCACTATGACATCCGACGTCTCGCCCGAGAACCATATATACAACATGTCCGTCGGGATAGCCTCAAGCAGCACATATATAATTAATATTTGTTGCAGTTCTTCTTCGGTTGCTACGTCAGTTATTTTTATCATTATAAGAATAAATATTATCTGTCGTTTGCTACTGAGCTTTTATTATTTTTTTTTTACCAAAACTTTTCGTGTAGACATATTAGGCATTTTCAGTGGTCTGCAAAGAAATAACATAAGCAATTTTGTATCTGTAAATATTTCATTGTGATATATGTGATGCTTCCTGGCAGCACATTTATGTTATCTTTATATTTACACTACTCACAGTTAGAGGATTGTGACTTAGCTCTGCTTTATGTGTGTCCATCAGTTCTTATGTAAGCACTAGATGAAACACGATATAAGTTTCTTGTCGATTGCATATCACAATTTTGTATTTTCTACTCATAACCTTTCCGGTACATTCTTCTTGGCGTTGCACTTGTCCTTGCTAGTAGGTTAACTGAGTCGTTATTCCCTTTCACACACACACAAACGTGCGAACCAGCGCACCCGCATGCACGCGCTCGCAAATCACTGATTAGGTAGTATTTTGCCTTACTCTGTTTGCTGTTTTATTTATTTACTATGCTGAGTTGTGAACTTGTGGGAGTATTGTCCTTCTGCTTGCACCTTTTTGGTCATTGACCACATTTTCATTTTTATTTGTATCTTTCTGCATCAAATACTCTATCTGGTGAGTGAGCATGTCCTTTCTTTCGCTATTATGGCATGAGGCTGACATGTCTATTTACATCCCAGTGTGATGGTGGTATTACACGTTCTACATATACTGAAGCGCCAAAGAAACTGGTATAGAAATGCTTATTCAAATTCAGAGATATGTAAACAGGCAGAATACGGCGCTGAGGTCGGCAACACCTGTATAATAATTAAAAAACACGGTCTTGATCGCAAATTTCTTTTAATCAGAGTGACCGGTTTCAATCCTTAAGGATTATCTTCTGACTCCAGAACGGCAGGTGGACTTCCATGGAGCAAGCTGCGTCGACACATGACGCTGAAATCACTGCCGTTCTGGAGTCTAAAGATGATCCTTAAGGATTGAAACCGGTCACTCCGATTAAAAGAAATTTGCGATCAACACTGTGTTTTTTAATTATAATATTAATAAAATATCGCTGATAATGTTTTCAAAAATTTTACCTATATAAGACAACAAGTGTTTGTCGCAGTTGTTAGATCGGTTACTGTTACTACAATGGTAGGCAATCAAGATTTAAGTGAGTTTGAACGAGGTGTTATAGTCGACCCACGAGCAACAGGACAAAGCATCTCCGAGGCAGCGATGAAGTGGGGATTTTCCCGTACTATCATTTCATGTGAATATCGGGAATCCGGTAAAACATCAAATCTCCGACATAGCTGAGGCTGTAAAAAGATCCTGGAAGAACGGGACCAACGACCATTGAAGAGAAACGTTCAACGTTACAGAAGTGCAACCCTACCGAAAATTGCTGGAGATTTCAATGCTGGGCCATCAACAAGTGTCAGCGTGCGAACCACTCAGTGAAACATCATCGATATGGGCTTTCGGAGCCTAAGGCCCACTCGTATACCCTTGGTGACTGCACTACACAGAGCTTTACGCCTGGCCTGGCCCTGTCAACACCGTCATTGGACTGTTGGTGACTGGAAACATGTTGCCTGGTGGGATGAGTCTCGTTTTAAATTGTATCAAGCGGATGGATGTGTAAGGGTGTGGAGACAACCTCATGAATCCGGACCCTGCATGTCAGCAGGGAACTGTTCAAACTGGTGGAGGCTCCGTAATGGTGAGGGACTTGTGCAGCTGGAGTGATATGGGGCCCTGATACGTCTAGATACGACTCTGACAGGTGACATGTACTTAAGCATCCTGCCTGATCACCTGCATCCATTCATGTCCATTTGCATTCCGACGGAGTTGGGAAATTCCAGCAGGACAATACGACACCCCACACGTCCAGGCCAAACAACAACCCTCCAAAAAGCCCTGGAGGCGCTCGCAGTCGATACAACAGTAAAGAAGCTGGCCACAACAGTCTAAAAAAAGCTGGATACGTACAGAGAAAACAGGAGACACCTACAAAACATCGGCACAATCAAACCCAAGATAAGGCACAAACAACAAGTCCCACGAAGCATCATAGAGCCAGAAACCTAAAACCAGGCCTCCAACTGCAGAAGACACCACACTCTCATATATAATCACCTATGATAGGCTATTTACTACTTCATATTAGATGAATAGCACGTAGCATAAATTCATGGTTACATGATCATTTAGAATAGGTTATCTACAAACCCATGTTAGTATATTAGGACATCTAACTAAGCCATCTTAGATCATAATATAAACCAAGACAACTAGGGAACATTGACCTGTTGTGTACGGATTCAGGGGGAATTGTCCACCGTCCGTAAACAGCTGGAAGCTGCGTTCGTCGTGGTCGACAGGCTCCAGGCTGTTGCCTTGGGCCAAGGTGACATTGGCACACCCGAGGCGAGCGCTTTGGCGCCTCTGGAACCTGTAGCATCGCCTGGGATCTCTGATGCCACTGCGCCCTGGGATTCGGACGTCCCTGCCGGTCGGCACTTGTCTGACGGTGATTGGCGAACCGTGGCGGGGTCGCGAATCCCTGGGCGGAAGGCGAAAGTTGGTGCTGGCATCAAGGCTGTACCCTTACGCCTCCGTAACAGGTTTGAGCTGCTGCCCACTGCTGAAAGTACTTCTGAGCCACCAAGGGCGGCCTCGCCTGTTGCGGCAGTGGCCGGTCTTCCTGAGAGGTCCGGACAAGCACAGAGGGTGGGATTGCTTGTCATTGGGAGCTCCAATGTTAGGCGGGTGATGGAGCCCCTTAGGGATATGGCAGCTAAGGACTGAAAGAAAGCCAATGTGCACTCAGTGTGCACACTGGGGGGAGTCATCCAAGATGTGGAAAGGGTCCTTCCGGATGCTATGAAGGGTACAGGGTGCAGCCAACTGCAGGTGGTGGCTTTTGTCGGCACTAATGACGTGTGTCGCTATGGATCGGAAGAGATTCTCTCTGGTTTCCGGCGGCTATCTGAGTTGGTGAAGACTGACAGTCTTGCTGGCGAGATGAAGGCAGATCTCACCATCTACAGCATCGTCGACAGGACCGATTGCGCACCTTTGGTACAGAGCCGAGTGGAGGGTCTGAATCAGAGGCTCAGACGGTTCTGCGACCGGGTAGGCTGCAGATTCCTCGACTTACGCCATAGGGTGGTGAGGTTTCGGGTTCCGCTAAATAGGTCAGGTGTCCATTACACACAGGAGGCGGCTACACGGGTAGCAGGGCTGTGTGGCGTGGACTGGGCGGTGTTTTTAGGTTAGACAGTCTGGGGAAAGATCAAAAAGAGATCCAGTCTCAAAGGGTACAGGGCAAAGAAACGACGTGAATCGACCAAGCAACAGTCGGCATTGTAGTTGTCAATTGTCGTAGCTGTGTTGGAAAAGTACCAGAGCTTCAAGGTTGATAGAAAGCACTGAAGTTCAAATCGTTATAGGAGCAGAAAGATGGCTAAAGCCGGAGATAAATTCTGCCGAAATTTTTACAGAGGCGCAAACCGTGTTCAGAAAGGATAGATTAAAGAAAGTAGGTGGTGGTGCGTTTGTGTCTGTTGGTAGTAGTTTATCTTGTAGTTAAGTTGAAATAGATAGTTCCGGCGAATGAATATGGGTAGAGGCTATACTCAACAGCCGTACCAAAATAATAATCATCTCCTTCTACCGACCACCCCGACTCAGATGATATAATAGCTGAACGCTTCAAAGATAACTTGAATCTCTTTACAAATAAGTACCCCACTCATACAGTTGCGTAAATACATGTTCAGAGCCGGTGGTAGACAGAAAACATCTTCCGAAATTGTACTAAATGCTTTCTCTCAGAATTACTTTGAACAATTAGTTCATGAGCCCACACGAATTGTAAATGGTTGCGAAAACGCAACTCACCTCTTAGCCACAAATAATCCTGGTCTAATAGAGAGCGTCATGGCGGATACAGGGATTAGTGAACACAAGGTCATTGTAGCGAGACTCAAAACAATATCAACCAAAACCACTAAAAATAAACCCAAAATATATCTATTTAAAACAGCAGATAAAAATTCGCTTGATGCCTTCCTAAGAGAGAGTCTCCATTCCTTCCAAGCTAATTACGTAAGTGTAGACCAGATATGGCTCAAATTCAAAGATACAGTATCGACAGCAGTAGATAGATTCATACCGCATAAGTTAATAAGAGACGGGACTGATCCACCATAGTACACAAAACACGTCAGAACACTGTTGCAGGAGCAACGAAAAAAGCATGCCAAATTCAGAAGAACGCAAAATCCCCAAGACTGGCTAAGATTCACGGAAGCTCGAAATTTAGTGCGGACGTCAATGCGAGATGCTTTTAATAGTTTCCACAATGAAACATTGTCTCAAAATATGGTAGAAAACCCAAAGAGATTCTGGCCTTATGTAAAGTACACCAGTGGCAAAAAAACAGTCAATACCGTCACTACGCGATAGCGATGGAAATGTTACCGATGATGGTGCCACTAAAGCTGAGTTACTAAATATAGTTTTCCGTAATTCCTTCACGAAAGAAGACGAAGTAAATATTCCACAATTCGAAACCAGAACAGCTGTTAGCATGAGTGACATTAAAGTAGAAATCTTCGGTGTTGCGAAACAACTCAGATTACTTAAGAAAGGCAAGTCTTCCGGTCCAGATGGTATACCAAGCAGGTTCCTTTCAGAGTATGCAGACACAATAGCGCCTTTCTTAGCAATCATATACAACCGCTCATTTGACGAAAGGTCTGTTCCTAAAGACTGGAAAGTAGCACAGGTCACAACAATATTCAAGAAAGGAAATAGGAGTATCCCATTGAATTACAGACCCATATCACTGACTTCAATTTGCAGTAGGATTTTGGAGCATATACTGTACTCGAACAATATGAATCACCTTGAAGAAAATTACTTATTGATACATAGCCAACATGGATTCAGAAAATATCGTTCTTGTGCAACACAGATAGCTCTTTATTTCCATGAAGTAAGGAGTGCTGTCGACAAGGGATCTCAGATCGATTCCATATTCCTAGATTTCCAGAAGGCTTTTGATACCGTTCCTCACAAACGACTATTAATCAAATTGCGTGCATATGGAGTATCGTCTCAGTTGTGTGACTGGATTAGTGATTTCCTCTCAGACAGGTCAGAGTTCATAGTGATAGACGGTAAATCATCGATTAGAACAGAAGTGATATCTGGCGTTCCGCAAGGTAGTGTCATAGGCCCTCTGTTGTTCCTGATTTATATAAATGATCTAGGTCATAATCTGGGCAGCCCCCTTAGATTGTTTGCAGATGACGCTGTAATTTAACGTCTAGTAAAATCATCACACGATCAATTCCAATTACAAAATGGTCTAGAGGGAATTTCTGTATGGTGCGAAAAGTGGCAATGAGCACTAAACAGAGAAAAGTGCGAGGTCGTTCACATGGGTACTAAAAGAAATCCGATAAATTTTGGGTATACGATAAATCGCACAAATCTAAGGGCTGTCAATTCGACTAAATACTTAGGAATTACAATTACAAGCAACTTAAATTGGAAAGACCAGATGGTTAATATTGTGGGGAAGGCGAAACAAAGACTGCGATTTGTTAGCAGAACACTTGGAAGATGCGACAAACCCATTAAAGAGACAGTCAGCATTACACTTGTCCGTCCTCTGCTGGAGTATTCCTGCGCGGTGTGGGATCCTTACCAGGTAGGATTGACAAAGGACATCGAAAAGTGCAAAGAAGGTCAGATCGTTTCGTGTTATCGCGCAATAGGGGTGAGAGTGTCACTGATATGATACGCGAATTGGGGTGGCAGTCACTGAAACAAAGGCGGTTTTATTTGCTGCGAGATCTATTTACGAAATTTAAATCACCAACTTTCTCTTCTGAATGCGAAAATATTTTGTTGACACCCACCTACGTAGCGAGAAATGATCACCATAATAAAAAAAAGAGAAATCAGAGCTCGAACAGAAAGATTTAGGTGTTCCTTTTTCTCACGCGCCGTTCGAGAGTGAAATGGTAGAGTAGTAGTATGAAAATGGTTCGATGAACCCTCTGCCAGGCACTTAAGCGTGAATTGCAGAGTAACCATGTATATGTGGATGTAGACCTAGTGACAACAAGGCTAGAAAACGCATGGAGAAACATAAACCAAAGCCTCACCCCTACGAGGCAAAGAACCCCACCTATGGTGGCGGATTGGCGAACTTTGAAGTCAGAAAATTCACAATTCTGTCCCCAAGAGTTTAAATAAAAAGGTGCCACCACAGCACTAAAACGAAATAAGTCCACAACAAAACACGTCATACCAGCAACGCCCGTGGGACTGATCTTCAACAAAATGACATAACACATAAAAAGGCCACGGCCAGTTCTACCAGTTCTACAGACTCGTCAAGACCAGCGACCCGGATAGAAGCATCCACTGTATTACCTCAATTGTATTGGAATCGTTATACTGAAAGGCACTGATTATATTGCATGTCGCCCTTGGTTTGCGACACATCTATGTATTTCTCAAAATTAAGTATTGTCATTTACTTTCTGTAATAAAATTCATTAATACGATTTCTTTGAATTGTTTTCTAGCGATCCGAGAAAGCAGGTTTCCTAAGCACTCCATATTTAACGAGTAGGCAGCATACAACAATAATAATAAATTTCTTCAAAGTACCACTGGTTACTGTGTGTACCTCCTTCTTAGAGTCTTACAGTATTTCCCAACTTGCTCACATGCTTTAGAATAAAAAACCATGTTGGGGTCCTCCGCACGAATTAGTTTCCAAATGTTGAACATTATACTGTTCATTCTGAGGTAAAGTAGTAACCAGTTTGTGATTATTAAAGACAGGAACATATTGAAAAGTTATAAGTACTGTAGCCTGCATATCCTCCCCTGTCATACACGTCGACTTCATTCAAGTAGACAGAAAAGGCTAACATAGTTACTGGCAACAGCGAAGATCAACACATTGCAATCAAATACTAGCATAGCGTAAATGTTTCGGCTGAAATAGAGAGCTCGTCTGCACGTTCTTAAATTGTTGAATCAACGTCTTATAAACAAACGAGTGTGTGGCTGCTGGCGGCACCTTGATTCGTACTCGATCCGTGGAGGTATTGTGTTGTAATAACTTTGCTCTAGACATAATACTGGTTATAGTTGATGTACAAAGCTCCGATGCCCACACATGAGCCGGCCGGAGTGGCCGTGCGGTTCTAGGCGCTACAGTCTGGAGCCGAGCGACCGCTACGGTCGCAGGTTCGAATCCTGCCTCGGGCATGGGTGTGTGTGATGTCCTTAGATTAGTTAGGTTTAATTAGTTCTAAGCTCTAGGCGACTGATAACCTCGGAAGTTAAGTCGCGTAGTGCTCAGAGCCATTTGAACCATTTTTTTGAACCCGCACATGAGAGTAAGACAGATGAGTAACGCTACCGACTGATTAAAACGATCTTTGTTTAAAAGGTGATCGCCTGACGTAATAAAAGTGTTTAATACTCTGCCGCATTTCGTTACACACGTTGCATATGCTGACAAAGTACCTTTCATTCGTACTGCTGTGAGGGTTCTCTTCCTGAAAGATATCCTAGACAGTTTCTTAACCACGGAGTATCATGTTGCCACACCTTGTTTTCAATAAACTTTGTGAGGATGTTACAGATAACAGTACCTCAATTTTTGCTGAACGATCTTCTTTCCGTCATTGTCATATTTCAAAGTCCGCAGACTCTGAACACTACGTGCTGAGATTAATAAATTTTTTTGGACCTGTTCAGTGTAGTGCCCTTTTCTTCGAGACACGAGACACCCAGCAGCATTAGATAGTTTCCGAGTTCATCCTGGCAAAGCAGTCTCAAAGGATGAATTTTTTATGAATTACACTCCACCATCGCTCTAGGAGGAAATATTTTATGATATCCATGCTACACGACTAGTTCGCTGTATCCGTTTACATTTCACGATTACTTTCGCAACCTGATGTGCACCCACAATATCGTAAACTTCTCTTCGTCCGGTTACCCTGTTCGTCTCCGTCCTTAACAGTTCTGTATGAGCTCCTCACAATCCTTCTTTTGACGATACCTAACATTCTTTCTAACCACTTCGCTTGTCTGCTACCTTTCCAGACCTTAGAAAACAGTTGGGTAAATAATGCTGTTTTAGGTTCTATTTTTGTTTTGCTAACGCGGCCTTGGATCAGGAAATTTTCCGAAACCGAAGAAGAATTTTTCTTCTGCTTGTATTTTTGCAGTTCAATCAAGTTGTAATTCAAAGTTCTAATTCATTCCATGTGGTGGAGTAGGCGCCTAGGGAGCCGAATTTTTTCATTGATTTCAATCTTAATCCACCTATAGGATGTGGAGTCTCGCCTTGCTTCACCGTTGGAACGAAGTATTGTTGCTCAAGTTGCTTTTCGCAAAACGTTTTACTTGTAGCGTACATAATAAAACACCATTTTTCGAATCACACGCTTCTTCGATATCTAGTTTTTATAAAATGATCTAGTGGAAACAACTGATTACGTATTTTTTTATTATTTCAAACTGTCTCACATCACAGCCTGATGATGAAGTGGTTATATTTTCGCTGTCGTCATATTTACTCCGATGTTTCGAGGTTGAGGGACTCACTGCCCGTTGTTCGAAGAATTTTAATTAAGAGTGCGAATTGCGACTGCGTCCCTGAAACATCTATAGAAGGATTTCGACATCTTCCGTATTCATCCACAGCAAATTTCTGAACCCCATGCAAGAAGATCGTGTTCATGTTTTTATGATCTTTAAGAGTCCTAAATCTCTTTCTCGCCAGTGTAGATTCGTTTACCAGTATTCCGCATAATTTGAAAGTGTACAAAGAAATAATATATGAATGTGTTGAGCGCTTGCCCACTGAGCGCCTATTGTCGGTACATGAGACGAATATTCATGCCGTGAAGAGCTGTGAGTCCTAGGTGTTTTTTCACGTATTCCTAGATGGCAATGACATAATTTTCACAGTGGTGGTTGACTACTTGTTCATAGCTCCGCCAATTTACACCGAAATGTTAATGCATTGTACATACAAACTTCCCTCGTAATTCAGTCTACCTATTAATAAAAACCGTATCAAATCCCTACAGTAGTTTTTAAGACAAGCTGGAATATACAAAAAGAAGCGAGGAGGGTACTTCAGGAGTTCTAGATAAGGTCTCATGTACAAATGTCAACATAAATTTGAGTGGAGACATAAATACTAACATCATAAATGATACTAGTAGCATCCTCATAAATGTGCTTCAGAGCTTTGGCATGTCCCTATTTGTCAACAGTGCAACAACGGTTGCTACAATGAATGCAGCAATATTTGACCACGTAGCCACAAAAATGGACAGGGATAAGAGCGATATAGTCATAAAGGATCTTGGAATATCAGGTCATTTCTGCCAAATAACAACTGTAAAATCAGGTATGGAAAAGTTTATTAAAGTGCAGTCTTACAAGACATTTATCAGGTATCAAAATACAAGGTTTTTCAAAACAACTAACAAACAAAAGCTGGAATGAAGTGTATAGAGAAATCAATGCAAATGTGAAATTCTCTAAATTCTCAAAAAAAAAAAAAAATGGTTCAAATGGCTCTGAGCACTATGGGACTTAACATCTGAGGTCTTCAGTCCCATAGAACTTAGAACTACTTAAACCTAACTAACCTAAGGACATCACACACATCCATGCCCGAGGCAGGATTCGAACCTGCGACCGTAGCGGTCTCGCGGTTCCAGACTGCAGCGCCTAGAACCGCACGGCCACTTCGGCCGGCCTCTAAATTCTCAACATTATTTAAATTAAACTTTGGAAAGGCATTTTCACATGAGTAGCAATGTCTCAGAAAACCAAATCAATAACAGCAGGTACTAAAAAGTCCACTCAAAGCCTTAAATACCTCAGTTTCATGAAAATTAGTCGTAATGAGCCAAAATTCTTAAATTTCTACCATAGGTACAAAAAGATTTGTAGGAAGGTGCTGACAGCCGCAAAAAGTCATTCGATAAAAAAGAATATACAATGCAGAGGATAATAGCAAAGCAGTCTGGTAATTAACAAAACAGGTAACCGGGAGAGACAAATAAAGGCATAATAACAAACAGATAATGGAGGGAAATAAAGTAATAAATGATCCACACAACCTATCAAACCATTTAAGTGAGCGTTTTTCATGTATTGCAGAGGAGTTACTGCAAAAATTCCAGAAAATAAATATAACACCTATAAATAATTATGCACTAAGTAAAATGTTATTGCCATCAACCACAGAACATGAAATCATTAAAATTATACAAAAAGTAAAAAAAATAAAAATTCAGTAGGATTTGGTGAAGTACCAGTGTGTGTGCTGGAATAACGCATAGAAAATATACCAACTCTC
Source organism: Schistocerca nitens (assembly GCF_023898315.1). Taxonomy (NCBI): domain Eukaryota; kingdom Metazoa; phylum Arthropoda; class Insecta; order Orthoptera; family Acrididae; genus Schistocerca; species Schistocerca nitens. Next base: position 800,008,913 of record NC_064616.1, on the reverse strand, counting down.
TTCACAAACATAATAAACGGATCTTTCGCATCAGGGAACTTTCCGAATATTTAAAAGAGGCAACAATTGTACCTTTACTAAAGAAAGGTAATGTAAGAAGACAATGAAAATTACCGGCCCACATCCCTGCTGTCACCATTCTCAAAATTAATGAAAAACAAATGAATAAATTACTTCAATAAATACAATCTTCCAAGTGAAGATTTCCGAAATGGCAGAAATACAGGGTCAGCAATAGTAGAATTCACAAAAGTGGCACTTGATTCTCTTGATAAAAATGAATGTGGGACAGGCCTATTTTTAGATCTTTCTAAGGCTTTTGATACTGCTGACCGTAAGATGCTCCTAAAAATGCCAAAAGCAGTAGGAATAAGAGCGGTAGCTTACGACTGGTTCCGATCATACGCAGCAGGTACTGTACAAAAGAGTGAAGATAACACATACTTCAAATAAGTCTAAAGTTTTAGCAAAATACTAATCAGAGCCAAAATACGTTAATATACGGGTTCTTCGGGGTAGCATTTTAGGACCAGTACCGTTCCCGATACGCATCAATAACTTCCCAAGTAATGTTAATTGTGGGCGAAAATTCTCTTTGCTGATGACATCAATATTATAGTTACCACGAAAACAAGAGAACATCTTGTAGAGAAAGTACATAAGACCCTCAAGGAAGTTTACAATTCGTCGATAAACGATAAAATTACACTGAAAGTAAGGAAAACAAATGTCACGAATTTCAGTTTGAAGGGACAAAATGACATTGTTAAATTCAATTTAAATGGCGCAGCTACATACTATGTAACAAATGCAAAATTTCAGGAATGAATGTTGATTTTCGGTTGAAGTGGTGTGAACACACAAAAATACTTGCAAACAGAATATCAGCAGCATGTTGTGTGCTTAGTGTCCTGTCATCAGTATGTAACAGCTGCTGCCTTTTAGGGACATGCTATTCAGACGTACACTCAGTGCTTAGCTATGGCATTCTTTCCTAAAGAGCAAATGCATAAAATACGAACACAGCTTTTATACTTCAGAAAAGGGCTATAAGATTAATAACCAGAAACAGTAGTCGAGCCCATTGTCAGGGTCGGCTTAAAACACTGTTATTTCAACTGCACCATGTGAATACCTTTCACAATTAGTTGCACTCATAAAAATTACATTGATAATTACTGTAAAAACAACTCTGTCCATGACCATGGAACAAAATCAACACTGAACTTTCATTTACCAAGGAAGAATAAACGTAAAACTCAAAACAGTATTTTCTACCGAGGAACAATACCATACAATAAATTACCAAAGGATATTAAAGAAATTGCTACAACAAAATTACTTAAAAGGCAGTTAAGAAGTACCTGAAAAGTCAAACATTATACACATTGAAGGATAGCTTAGATAACATAGCGTAGCGGTTTGGTAAAAAATGTGCCACAAATAATAATGATAATAAAGCATCTAACATTCTACATAACACTTTCACTTTCCATTAATGGAAAAACCTACTCCCAAAGCTATGTAATGTATAATACTAACACCTTATCCTCTTTCTGAGTTCAGCTTCTCACTCGTTGTAGAGGAATGCTGACTCAGTTTTTCAGGTTAGAAAATGGGAAGCTGCAGTGCGTAAAATGGTTCTGACGTCAGTTGATAGTCTGTGTGGGGTTATCAAACAGCGTGTGCGTAGTCTGGGTAGTGTCCGCAATGACTGGGAGTCAGATACGAATGTACAGTGTAATATTAGACTTTATCATTACTAAACAACTTATTTGGAAAATAGTATTGTACACTGGGGGAAAACCGAATGAGGTAGCACTGTTTTAAACAGAATGGCCTTCCATTCTGTAGGGTGGAGGCTCCAGTCTCCATTCAGCCATACTGATTTAGGTTTTCTGTGGTTTCCCTAAATTATTACTGGCAAATGTCGGGATGGTTCATACAAAAATGTCACAACAGACTAATCGTAGGTCTGGAAATATGTAAATTAATCTATTAATATATTGTTGTTCTTAAGTTTTAATAGCGAGACGTGTCCAATACCCTTGTAAAAGAGTTCTGTGGATGAATAAAATTACTATTACTACTTCAGTGTATATATGTAGAGAAGACTTGTAGCATATCATGTACTGAAGACTGGATCATATCCAAAGGCCGCAAAGACAATAAAATGAAAAAAAGAAAAAGAAAAAAAAACACCCTTGATGTATTGACGTAGCTGTGTAACCCGTGATGGCACTCCCGTTGTAAAGCTTAGAACGCACACATTCATTGTTCTGATTCATTGCTGCAATTTTGCCTCGCTGTCCCTTTATGGCAGAATGTTTTGTCCACCACGCAAAGGTTAGTGTTCACATCCATGTGTGACTCAGAGAAAGCAGAAACTTTGAAAGCTCAAAGTCGAGTCATCTGCTGCGCGGCTGCAAAACTTTCTTTATATGATCGAAGTAAAGCTGTATCAAATGCTGAAGTAGTTTATCGGGATACGTTTTACTTTATGCATGTAAAACGGAAAACCACGGTTTTGGATTCTCATGTTTTTTCGCTATCTAGTAGTTCAGAAACGATTACAGTTAACTGGAAGTCACTTCGAGGTCTTGGAAGTCCCTAATCAGTTATATAACCGGGGAAAGGAGAACTACAGCGTAACGTGAAATCTGGGTCACATTTTGTTTCCGGCAAATCTCCACATAGCTGAGACGTGAATGCTAGGTTAAAAGCGCAGAGTGAAGTACACACACACACACACACACACACACACACACACACACACACACTAGACCACCACACCAGATACAATTTTGTTCACAATTGCTGCTCTCTGAAGCTGTGGCAGCTGTTCGCTAGGTGGCAATGGTATCGTTTTCACATTAGCGATGAACTTTAATTCATCATAATTCAGACCATTTCTAAGAAATATTTATGAATTATGCACACAAACCTTCCTTGTGAATCAGTGTATCTGTTAGTCAAAACCGTATAAAAACCCCTACAGCAGTTCCTGAGATTATTCTACATTTACAGACAGAAGCGAACAGGCGACTTCAATTTATATGTACAAAGACAAAGATAAGGATTTTATATCTTAGAAATTGTAATAGCTATAGCAAAAAGTAGAATTATAGAGATAATTTTCAGCTATGTACATATTGTACTACCAACTGAAGCAGCAAATGACGTGATAAAACGGCCAGAGTGGGAAAAGGAGAGAGATGAACGTGGGGAAGTGTTAGAACAGAAGTCATGAAGAGAGAGGAGACAAAGAAATCAATGGGACAGAAAAGCAAATTGACAAAGTACCGTGAATGGAACACATTAACGTATTTTCAAAATGTTCAAATGGCTCTGAGCACTATGCGACTTAACTCCTGAGGTCATCATTCGCCTAGAGCTTAGAACTAATTAAACGTAACTTACCTAAGGAGATCACACACTTCCATGCCCGAGGCAGGATTCGAACCTGCGACCGTAGCGGTCGCTCAGTTCCAGACTGTAGCGCCTAGAACCGCACGGCCACTCCGGCCGGCGAACGTATTTTCACTACTTGACTGGGAGAGATGATGATACATATCGATTTTTAAGAAAAATCATAAGAATGGGGGAAGGAAGTGCTTCATCTTGTCAACAGGGAATTGAACTGTGCGTAGAGTGTAGGATAGCTTATTCAGAGGTAGACAACAGCAATGGGAGAATGTTTTGTGTGGCGGGTGGGTACAGCTGGGCCACAAGATAAGTGGGGTCTTGTATTGCGATTATGATCAGATGATATTTGCTTCATCTGTGACGCGATGTACTGACTGCATGCACACTGGGAAGTAGACAAAAGACACAGTATCTGGTAGTCATGTAATTCATTTGGTCAGAACCATCGTAACTGGAAGTATCAGGAACTGACATTGTCCAAAAACCTGAGGTTGTAGAAATAATGCATACAAGCATTCATAGGTAGTGCTAATATAGTTCTAGTATGTTAAGCGTTTCATAAATATGGGGCAATGAATCCGAGTGTTACTGGCAATTTACTGAAAATCTGTGTTCATGAATAAATCAGACTTTTTTGGAGCAAAGTATGTGCTTTTAAGTTTCAAATGGATTGGTCTTATTCCTAGTATTTGGTTTGTGTATTGAACTGTTGTTTTGTAAATGGGTTAACAAAATTTGAACGGAATTCTTGGATTCAAACATCGAACAATTCATGTTACAAGCTTCAGAATTTGTAAGAGTTTCACGTTGGCCACTAAGATCTGCCAACGTTAGTGCAAATTATTTATATCTGTGGGCATAGATGAAAAGTAAAGTGTACAAAGAAAACATTTAATACAAGAGATGGATTATATGTGTATGTTATGAAAAGTGCTTTTTTCGTCAAAGTTGAATAACAACAGAAGACGATGGGGAAATTTTCAGGATTTAATTTAAATGTGTTGCACACGTAGTGTAATCAATTATATGTTTTAAGTATGCTTATATTTTGGGAAATAAAGTAACAGGCCACTGAATCAAAAACAGAAAGTGCTAAAAGGTGTATGATCAGTGCAGGAAAAGTGAACTAAGAGTGAGTTGCGAAACTTTCCCGCCAGTTTTTCTTGGCGAGCACGGAAATAAATGTGGCTAGCATTATCAAGCGGTAACTGCTTCAACAAAACGTTGGTCTACTTATAATTGTTTTGTGTGGTTTCATTTATCCATAAAATTCACACAGCTGTAAATCTGCAGCTATTGAGAATTAGACACGCTGATAAGAGCGTCTCATTCATTACTACCATCATCTGAAATACTCAGCACTATTTCTAGAACAACCTATACAATTATACTTAAGGACGAAAATTTGGTTTGTCAGTTTTTGTTCTGTGTGTCATCGTGTTTCAGCTGTTTGTGATAAGTATTTCCTGAGGCAGATATTAGGGATCTGCCCAGCATTTGCCTAAACGAGGGTGGGAAAACAGCCTAAAAATCGTACGGAGGCCAGTGCGCCAGCCACGGCCGTTAATCGACAGCGCCGATTCGATCGGAGTCTGCCGGCCGGAGTGGCCGTGCGGTTCTAGGCGCTACAGTCTGGAGTCGAGCGACCGCTACTGTCGCAGGTTCGAATCCTGCCTCGGGCATGGATGTGTGTGATGTCCTTAGGTTAGTTAGGTTTAATTAGTTCTAAGTTCTAGGCGACTGATGACCTCAGAAGTTAAGTCGCATAGTGCTCAGAGCCATTTGATCGGAGTCTGGTTCACTTGCCGAGCTCGCGAGTCGAGGTGTGGCCCGCTACGCGACACGAGCAGGTTTTTGGTGTTCAATATCAGTATCCGATAAAGCGGTGTGTGTTACGTATGTGTCGATATACAATGTCTCTGAATTTATACATAAGGTAGACAACACTATCTCAGAAGTAATCTTTCCCGCTTCATCTTCTAGTGGTTCATAAGTATACTAAAACCAGTTTCGCGATGAAATGGAGATTTCAGTATGAAAAAGGAGACGTGGAGTACTGATTAAGCTACCGTATTAACACCGGGTAGATAGATTTAGGTTTTTTCCCTAAGTCCTCTAAGGCAAATGCTGGGGTGGTAAGTTTCAAAAGAAAACGACTGATTTCGTTTCACATACTTGTCCTACCCGTGATTGTGCTTCTACATCTACATCTACATCTATACTCCGCAAGCCACCCAACGGTGTGTGGCGGAGGGCACTTTACGTGCCACTGTCATTACCTCCCTTTCCTGTGCTTCGTCACTAATGACCTCATCGTCGACGGGACGTTAACCTCAAATGTTTCTCTTTTGGTTATCTACGCAAATAGCTTTTTAGCAGTACGCTGCGCGATGATAACACTCTGAAACACTCATTTATGAGCAATGGAAGCGCAAGCGGATGTATTAGTACCGCAGCTACTTCTGGTGACGCGTAAATATGGCCTGTTTCGCTGTACCGGTACCGCAGACGGCATGTTTTTCTGGGCTCTTTTGTTAGAACGACGCTTGGAACATTGCCCGTTATTCGCGACGGCACTTGGATGCGACAGAGGTTATTCTCGAATGGCTAACGCTTTGAAGGCACAACCTTTCTAAACACCTTACCTTTCGTAACTAGCTACATGATTTGCTGTAGCTATAGCAGAGTTTTCGGTTTGTAAATACGATCGTGCCTTCAGTTTCTGTCTTCTGATGGGCATTTTCTCTTAGTACCATGGTAGTTACACTGGAAAAGGTACGCCACTCAAAGTATTTACTGTAAGTCATCTTTCCTAGACGTCTAGTGTTGTACCACTTTTACTCTTCTTCAGGTGCAAGCAGCCACATATACTATAATTTGTGGGAAAGTAATTAAAACTTTGATAAAGGACTACAGAAAACGGCATAAAATATCCACTGTATGAGTAACATTATGTTTGACACTTTTTAAAACTTTGCAGCTATCTGCAGTGTATATACTACCGGGAAAAAGTAGTACACCTGGAAATACGACGACAGTTTTGATCTTATGCCACGTGGGAGTTAGCAGATATACTGATAATGGTTTCAACAGATAGCGTAGTGGCATGCTACCAGAGCGCCATCCGTGTCTACCCTTTAATAGGGAACGCTCACAGCCAGAAGGCTCAATGTGGCGCAAACGTGTGAAGCAAGCAGGCAACAATGGTACGGAGACCCATTCGTGCTTCCTATAAACAGATGAGCGAGTGTAGAAATATTTCCGCTACCAGACACAATAAAAGATTATTTATTCGTCACACGACCGGTTTCGGGTTTGTACCCATCCTCAGGTGTTTATACATTCATGTATATGTTTATATTCCTGGTGATCACTGCATAAATATAAAGAAAATTATTTGCTGGTGACTTAACAGGTACAAGCGGAACAATTGCAAGTGGCAAGGCAGCATTTGTCGAAAATATATCTGTATTTACATAAAGATTTCGTGAACGGTTACACATATAGAAATGCGATTTTCTGCAGATGTTAGAGCGTCGAGGGGCACGTATGTTTTTGTGTGGTTAATGTTTTTATCGCTGTTATTAACGGAGACATTGAAGCAAGTACGTTACCCTAAATGGAGCCGTATACTTTTTATAACTACATTCGATAGCTGTTGAGACGACAATTACTGTGGCGTACCGTTTGTTGATGTTGACGTTCAAACCGTCGTAAAAAATTAGAGAAATGTCCTAGATTTTGAGAGCAGGGTGGCCGTAATCAGCCTTAGCGGTGCAAAAACCGCCAAGCAGAGCTATCGTGCTACGCTGTGTCGGAATGTCAACACATTTCCTTGTTTACTTGTCTACGCTGCAGGCCGCTATTCTCTGCTTCAACATTATTTACGTGCAGACATGTACACTAATGAGGAGAAGTTGGGTATACTACTTTTGTAAGATGAATGTAAAAGAAATGCTGTGAAAACAGTACTGCGTTGCAGGACTATCTATACGTATCGCTAATGTCCGACGCGACAGGCAATTGCACGAATTATTAAGTCGCTAGTCAGAAGAGGAGGCTTGAACATCAAAATGAGAACAAGAAAAAAGCCTGCAACTGACGGAGAACACGGAGAAGCTTTTCTGGCTACGACGCTAATGAAACAACGTCGCTTTGGTTCACTCCGAGACGCCTGGACACTTCCCTTGTTGAGAGCCCTATCTGGCACAAAGTAAATGCGGACGCGACCGAACCGCGGTATTGGCCGTCTGGGCATGGTTGAACTACGGATAACACGAGAGGTGTACCTCCGTCCTGGTGAAATGACGAATTGATCGGCTGTCGGACCCCCTCCGTCTAATAGGCGCAACTCACGCATAGTTGTTTACATCTTTGGGTGGGTTTAGTGACATCTGAACAGGCAAAGGGACTGTGTCTGTGATACAATATCCACAGTCAACGTCTATCTTCAGGAATTCTGGGAACCAGGGTGATGCAAAACTTTTTTTGATGTGTGTACATTGTCGGACGTTACTCCATCTCAAGCATTCTAAATGGAAATTCTTAGGCACATTTTTTGACGAACCATCTGCTGGTTTTCCTAGAAGGGGTACCACTGGATAATAGACAGTGTATGTGGCTGGAACACGACGCATGTCCAGCTCACTCGTCTCGTGTTGCAACGCAACCCTGAATACGAACTTCCCTGGACGTTGGATAGGACGAACTTCTGTTGTCAAATGGCCTGCGAGGTACCCAGATTTGACTCCTCTTGATTTATTTCTTTGGGGAGCATCCAAAGACGCAGTCTGTGAGGAAGATCCAACTACGCCAGACGATATGTGTCGTCAAATCGCCAGCGCATGGTCTACCATATCATCCAGTGTAATTACATCTGTTCATCGTTCTTTCGAACGGCAATTTCAAATGCGCATTTCAGTCCCATATTTTTTTGGAAGAAAAAATGTATGATATGTGGTTTGGGTGGTTACCAAATCTTTGTTAGTAAATTGTTTATTTCATTTACGTGTGTACGAAACTACATTGCAATGTCGAACAAGTCGACAGCGTGTATTTCACGCCGGCAATACTGTCATTACGTGCTTACGTTTAGCATGAAGCGACTTTCGTTAACAATATTTATTTTGCGGTGTACAGGTGGTATCAAAGTATTTTTAATAAAATGTTCAGTTCAACGGATGTATCTCATATGATGTAATTTATAGCAGTGTAGGTAGAGACAGTTCAGCAACAGCATGTACACTCCTGGAAATTGAAATAAGAACACCGTGAATTCATTGTCCCAGGAAGGGGAAACTTTATTGACACATTCCTGGGGTCAGATACATCACATGATCACACTGACAGAACCACAGGCACATAGACACAGGCAACAGAGCATGCACAATGTCGGCACTAGTACAGTGTATATCCACCTTTCGCAGCAATGCAGGCTGCTATTCTCCCATGGAGACGATCGTAGAGATGCTGGATGTAGTCCTGTGGAACGGCTTGCCATGCCATTTCCACCTGGCGCCTCAGTTGGACCAGCGTTCGTGCTGGACGTGCAGACCGCGTGAGACGACGCTTCATCCAGTCCCAAACATGCTCAATGGGGGACAGATCCGGAGATCTTGCTGGCCAGGGTAGTTGACTTACACCTTCTAGAGCACGTTGGGTGGCACGGGATACATGCGGACGTGCATTGTCCTGTTGGAACAGCAAGTTCCCTTGCCGGTCTAGGAATGGTAGAACGATGGGTTCGATGACGGTTTGGATGTACCGTGCACTATTCAGTGTCCCCTCGACGATCACCAGTGGTGTACGGCCAGTGTAGGAGATCGCTCCCCACACCATGATGCCGGGTGTTGGCCCTGTGTGCCTCGGTCGTATGCAGTCCTGATTGTGGCGCTCACCTGCACGGTGCCAAACACGCATACGACCATCATTGGCACCAAGGCAGAAGCGACTCTCATCGCTGAAGACGACACGTCTCCATTCGTCCCTCCATTCACGCCTGTCGCGACACCACTGGAGGCGGGCTGCACGATGTTGGGGCGTGAGCGGAAGACGGCCTAACGGTGTGCGGGACCGTAGCCCAGCTTCATGGAGACGGTTGCGAATGGTCCTCGCCGATACCCCAGGAGCAACAGTGTCCCTAATTTGCTGGGAAGTGGCGGTGCGGTCCCCTACGGCACTGCGTAGGATCCTACGGTCTTGGCGTGCATCCGTGCGTCGCTGCGGTCCGGTCCCAGGTCGACGGGCACGTACACCTTCCGCCGACCACTGGCGACAACATCGATGTACTGTGGAGACCTCACGCCCCACGTGTTGAGCAATTCGGCGGTACGTCCACCCGGCCTCCCGCATGCCCACTATACGCCCTCGCTCAAAGTCCGTCAACTGCACATACGGTTCACGTCCACGCTGTCGCGGCATGCTACCAGTGTTAAAGACTGTGATGGAGCTCCGTATGCCACGGCAAACTGGCTGACACTGACGGCGGCGGTGCACAAATGCTGCGCAGCTAGCGCCATTCGACGGCCAACACCGCGGTTCCTGGTGTGTCCGCTGTGCCGTGCGTGTGATCATTGCTTGTACAGCCCTCTCGCAGTGTCCGGAGCAAGTATGGTGGGTCTGACACACCGGTGTCAATGTGTTCTTTTTTCCATTTCCAGGAGTGTATTTTACCTCTACGAAGAAAATAGCCACTTACAGGAAAAGATAGGTCAGGTCTTCCTTCTAATATTTAGATATTTAATACAGTTGCTTTTTGTAGCGTATAAGACCTCTTATTTTTGAAGAATGAACAGTTGATTTCTCTGTTTCAGCTCACGTAAATATAGGAGGATACACAAATATGAAATAGCTTTCCTAAGCCCTTTGTGATACGCTAGATTTTAGCCTACGCCGTGTTTCGCTATATACAACATTCGCAGTTGAACCTGCATCTAGGTTGAAAGTTGGTCCAAGGGGAAATAAAGCTTCATTCTCGCACCGCAGGCCTACAGTATACGACTATGCAGCGTGGTCTTAGACGCCTGCTTCGCCCTGTTCGCCCAGGCGACGGTGGGACACCAGCCTGACTGCCGCCCCTCAAACGTTCCTTCAACCAGAAGTGACTGTCTGTGGTGCTATTTCTTTTTATAGCAGGGCCCCGTCGGTACCCTTACATGGTGTAGCGGTATGAAATGAGCGTTAAGATACAAATGTGTCGATAGGGAACATTTGTTGTGAACGAGCCTTAATTTTTTTTTGTTTGGTTGGTATGACATCTGTCAAAGATATTTAGTATACATCAAGTCATGGAACAAACAACATCATATGTTTTCATCGTGTTAACCATATCGAATTTTGTACCAGAAAGTGATGATTTGCGGAAAGCATTAATTTTTTGTTTTCATTTGAAAAAAAGTGCTGCAGAGTCGCATCGAATGCTTGTCGAGGCATATGGTGATCATGCTCTATCAGAAGCAACATGTAAAAGATGGTTTCACTGGTTCAGAAATAATGATTTTGATGTAAGAAATGAAGAACGTGGAAGACCACCAAAAAAGTGAATTGCAAGCAATATTGGATGATGATACTTTGAGTCAGAAGCAAACGGTAGAAATGCTAAATGTTGCACAACAAACAATTTGTGACTGTTTGAAAGCTATACGAAACATCCAAAAGTGTGGAAAATGGGTGCCACATGAATTGAATGAAAGATAGATGGAAAACCGAAAAACCATTTGTCAAATTTTGCTTCAAAGACATGAAAGAAAATCAGTTTTGCATCGAATTGTTACTGGCGATGAAAAATTTATTTATTTTAAGAATCCTAAACGGGAAAAATGATGGGTTAATCCGGGGCAACCATCGACATCGACTGCAAAACCAGATCGATTTGGCAAGAAGGCAATGTTCTGTGTTTGGTGGGATCAGAAAGGTGTGGTGTATCATGAGTTAAACCCGCTGAAACTGTGAATACTAATCGCTACAGACAACAAATGATCAATTTGAGCTATACATTGATCGAAAAAAGACCAGAATGGGCCAGAAGGCATGGAAAAGTAATTTTTTTACACGATAATGCACCTGTACACAAAGCAAAACTGGTTCAGGATACACTCAAAACACTTGGCTGGGAACTGCTACCCCACCCGCCGTATTTGCCGGACTTGGCCCCTTCGAGTACCATTTGTTTTCATCAATGGGACACTCATTGGCTGAGGAACACTTCGATTCCTACGAAGAAGTCGAAAATTGTGTGTCTGATTGGTTTGCTTCAAAAGACGAACACTTCTATTGGCGTGGTGTCCACAAACTGCCAGAAAGGTGGTCAAAATGTATAGAAAGCAATGGTCAGTACTTTGAATAAAATGTTTTACTTTTCAATTCAAAACTAGTGTTTCATTTTCACAAAAGACGCTCATTTCATACCGGTACACCTGGTACAGCACCCCAGCGGTATGTCGATATTCTATGCCCCGTTTTCTTGCCCTTCTAAGGTCCGTTCAAAACCATTCTACGAAATTTAGAAGTGATCCGAAGCAGCAAAGGGTACTTATGCTTCCACAACCCTCCTGTTTTCCACCCTCCTGTGGCATGATCGTGTGGGAGTGCAGCATGTGTGTGAATAAAACGGCAAAGAGTCCGTCTAAGACCTGCACACTTGTCCACACCGTCTGTTCTACCCAAGCACCTATGATGAGCACATTACACATATACTTATCAGAAAATTCGACACCTATTTAGCCTGGTGGTTATTCCAGCGCCTGAAGGTGGGCAAACCCACGTAAGGTGTGTGAAAGGGTTGCCTAACCCTCAGGAATTAGAGCAGCCACCAGACTGATTTCATGTCGAAATTTCTTAAGGTACGTTTCTAACGAGCTCATCAAAGGTGCGTGTGTGACACCGCATATACTGTGGAGATGCGGGAGCCTTACAAGGACCCCTTGCCGTTTTATTCACGCACTTGTTGCACTACCGCGTGATCACAATATAGGATGGTGGGAACAGTAGGGCTGGAAAAGCATGAGTGCCCTTTGCTGCACCGAATCATGATCAGATTTCGTCGAAAGGGTTTCAACGGTCCATAGTGGTTCCTACCTCTACACGAGAGCAAAAATTTCGGTCGCGTTACACTTCAAAGTGGTGCGATCGCGTCTAATGGAGATGCAGCACTATAATACCCTTAGAATAGGTTTTGAACGTCTGAGGGTGTCAGCAGTGTCACAGGTGGTCAAGAACATATTCCTGTTGCTCATCGCACTGGGAAGTGTCGCTTTCAGCAGCTAAATGCGTGGGAATCAACGGGCCAGGGAAAGGGGTGGTTTCATGGACGCTATTTATATGCCGCCCCCTGAGGCTTTCTCGTGTCGGCTCTGAGCGGCAGTGTGTATGATATGTTATCCTCCGTCACCCTTAAGAAAATCGCGTGATTTCAATATTCGGTGTCACGGTCCTGACCTCCTACGCAGAGATGTCAAAAGAAGGGGTGAAAAGTAGCTAAGAGGGGCTGTGACGACCTTCGCAACGTGTGAAATGTCCACTGTGTCGTTGTACAGAATTTTGGTGAAATTCTGTGCCAGTGTGAGAGCATGAACCCACCTTACAGCTCACATGAACTTAAGAGCTGTGGCCTATTTTTCGCACGTGTCGACACCTGCTGTTTGTAGCATTGCCTAGAGCGAAATGCACAGCTGTATAATACTGAGAGCTTACGACGCAAGAATAGTTAGCTAATATATGGATTTCTCCAACTTACATCATGCGGAAAGACCATGGGGATAAAATTAGAGAGATTCTTGCGCACACAGAGGTTTACTAGCAATCGTTCTTCCTGCAAAATATTCGCGCCTGGGGTAAAAAAATGAGGTAATGATAGTGGTGTGTATAGTACCCTGTATCACACACCTTAATGTGGCTTGTGAAGTATACAGGGTGTTACAAAAAGGTACGGCCAAAATTTCAGGAAACATTCCTCACACACAAAGAAAGAAAATATGTTATGTGGACATGTGTCCGGAAACGCTTACTTTCCATGTTAGAGTTCATTTTATTACTTCTCTTCAAATCACATTAATCATGGAATGGAAACACACAGCAACAGAACGTACCAGCGTGACTTCAAACACTTTGTTACAGGAAATGTTCAAAATGTCCTCCGTTAGCGAGGATACATGGATCCACTCTCCGTCGCATGGAATCCCTGATGCGCTGATGCAGCCCTGGAGAATGGCGTATTGTATCACAGCCGTCCACAATACGAGCACGAAGAGTCTCTACATTTGGTACCGGGGTTGCGTAGACAAGAGCTTTCAAATGCCCCCATAAATGAAAGTCAAGAGGGTTGAGGTCAGGAGAGCGCGGAGGCCATGGAATTGGTCCGCCTCTACCAATCCATCGGTCACCGAATCTGTTGTTGAGTAGCGTACGAACATTTCGACTGAAATGTGCAGGAGCTCCATCGTGCATGAACCACATTTTGTGTCGTACTTGTAAAGGCAAATGTTCTAGCAGCACAGGTAGAGTATCCCGTATGAAATCATGATAACGTGCTGCATTGAGCGTAGGTGGAAGAACATGGGGCCCAATCAAGACATCACCAACAATGCCTGCCCAAACGTTCACAGAAAATCTGTGTTGATGACGTGATTGCACAATTGCGTGCGGATTCTCGTCAGCCCACACATGTTGATTGTGAAAATTTACAGTACGTACTGACGAAACTAAAATGAGCTCTAACATGGAAATTAAGCGTTTCCGGACACATGTCCTCATAACATCTTTTCTTTATTTGTGTGTGAGGAATGTTTCCTGAAAGTTTCGCCGTACCTTTTTGTAACACCCTGTCTTTGTTGATGTTCGCGTTTTGTGATCAGTGTCCTGTTGTGGTTTCATCTGTTTTATTATGTGTCAGCAGTGGTGCCAAATAAATCCTACGTAAGAAAAATTATTTTCACGTATTTAATAGCAAAAAGAATATTATATACTCATTCTGTTAACGGCGTCAGGTGATACTACAGAACCTTATCGCTGCCGGCCGGAGTGGCCGAGCGGTTCTAGGCGCTACGGTCGCAGGTTCGAATCCTGCCTCGGGCATGGATGTGTGTGATGTCCTTAGGTTAGTTAGGTTTAAGTAGTTCTAAGTTCTAGGGGACTGATGACCTCCGATGTTAAGTCCCATAGTGCTCAGAGCCATTTGAACCATTTTGAACCTAATCGCTTCTGGAGAATAATTTTTTTTTAGCTTGCAGTTCTTATAAGACATAATAACAAAAATTGCTGCGACAGCTACTTAAAAGAAGGACCCCGTAAATTATTCCCCCTATATTTATATCTGATGTTCAAGTTGCAGTCGGTAGCTAATTGGCCTTTGCGTTTGTCAATTCAGGTCACCGTCAAAGTGGTAGCAACCGGCGCTAGCGCCAACACCGGCCCTGCCACGTCTGTGATGCTCGAGCTTGTCCTGTGGTTACTAGCTGAAGACACTTTTCACGTTAGCAGGTGTCTTCTGCCTGTCGCCAGTCTAATGGAGAATTGGCAACATTGCAGCATAAATTTGGCAGCAATGTGTCCTTCGAATTACTTCCTGGATTGGTGCAAAAGTTTCCTTCTAAATTCACTCACTAATATCTTATCATTCTCAGTAAATATACTGAATGATTCTCCCTTAGAGGATGATACAGAAGGTATCAAATGAATAATTTTGATTCCAGGAAACTCGTTTCAACAGAAACTGCAGCTGGTTTCGCGATTTACGTCGCTGTTTAGCTGACGAATCTACGATTGAGACGACAAGGAGACACGGGTTGTTGCAGATGGCTGCTAGCGTAGGGGTAAAGAGATTGGACATGAAATTTCGCACTGCGCTTGCTGTCGGTTCAAATACTGGTGGTGACAATACGTTTTCCTCCTCTGTAAAATAGAATCTCGAAGGCAGATCAACAATCAGTAAGGACATCAAATGAAAACCTCTACGCCATCATATCGTTACCTCTATTCTCTAGTCCGTGGATGTATAGATACAACAGTTACAGAATTGCACACATGTTAATCCCTTTTTTTCTCCTTCTCTCAATAATAGTGACTTAAGTGTGGCACTAAATGTTTGTAACTTTCTCTTGCTAATTCGTTATGATTTGGGGTATTTTGCCTTAAGAACGCAGACTTTTTTGTACTTTTATCATGATAAGTTGTAATCAATTTTTATTACCATATTGCATACTGCATATGGTCTTTTCGGTAGTTTATTAAACACGATACACAAAAATGAAGGAGATATTAATCAGCAGCAATGTAAGTCCCATATGATTTACAACAGTATGACCAAGTCATCTGTAAAGCATACACTTGACATTTAACGGCAGACATTAACATCCCTGCGTTTTGAATAGTGATTTACCTCCAGATTTCGCATTTTACAAGCATCGTTGCTAAGCGCAAATAAATAAAGAAAAACAACACGATTTCTGATCTCAAATAAAGGTTTCAGCAATTAATTTAATTTTAATGTGATTAACGAAGAATTAGAGATTTGATACATTAAATCGAAAAGTATTTCCTATACATGGAAGGAACTACATAATTACTGTATTTGACGGCCGAAGTGGCCGTGCGGTTAAAGGCGCTGCAGTTTGGAACCGCAAGACCGCTACGGTCGCAGGTTCGAATCCTGCCTCGGGAATGGATGTTTGTAATGTCCTTAGGTTAGTTAGGTTTAACTAGTTCTAAGTTCTAGGGGACTAATGACCTCAGCAGTTGAGTCCCATAGTGCTCAGAGCCATTTGAACCATTTTTGAATTACTGTATTTGGAAAGATGGTTCTAAAAATTATCAAAGAGCGTATACCTTTCCTTCAATCACAAGTGTAGTAGCAATATAATGAAGATAGTAATAGCAATCATGACAGTAATCATCGAATTATCTGGTAACCTCGTACGCTGCAGTTGTACTTCTCGAACTAAAACATTAGTTGTCATAGAAAAAATTTCATATTGGCATCAAATCGGAGCTATGAAGACTAGAAAGGTCCTGTATCACGCAGTCATGAGGTTAGAATATTATCTGCATTAGAAACTAGCAGGTAATTAACCAGTTAATCGAGAGAGCCGGATTTTTTCACAGCTTCTAGACGCATCGTCGGACACAACAACACAATCAAGACATGGCCAAGTGTGAATTGCAGTCGTCTGCTGGGTTGATCGTAGCTTGATAATTGCGGGGTATAGGTTCGATTCTCAGTAATGGTGCCCATTTTTAACATTCACGAAAATATCTAATTCCCATATGGTAACGACAAGTCCAGAACGTTAGGTCACACAGTGGTTCAGAATCCGCATTAAACACAATATTCCCTTCACTACCAACGACGTCAGAGCCTGTTTAAATAGCGCCATAACAAAGGCGGCAGCCTCCGAAGGCACAAACTCTGTCGCCAGTAAACTAGCCCTAAAAAGTTTATTTCATTTAATTTAGGAATGGTTATTTCGTTCACATTGTTCATATTTAATTTGAACTTGAGACGTTGCAATTTTTGGTCCTCGACTGGAATTCGATTCGGATCTCTAGGAATGGAACGTATCTGGGTTGCAATCCTGGTCCAGCACAAACATTTTCATAATTTCATTTTACGCCGTAGAATGTGCACACCGACCTACCACCGAAAAATAATTTGCATATTTAATGTCTGTTCATGAATAGTCAACAATAACGATAGGTACCGTTATTCCTAGTGAAACATGCGAGCATCTCACTACTGGTGAGCAAGACGTTGATACTTAACGTCTGTTTATTGATGGGAAACGACAGTACGTGCCGGGTTCGATTCCCGGGCAAGCAAAACAAATTGTACCCTCATCTCATATTAATACAGCTCGCTGCTGGTAAATAAATTCGATTTCTAACATCTGATTTTACTTAGTTAACAATCCGATAACGTGCTGGGTAGAAAATCCCGTCACAACATCTTAAATCATAGCATTCCAATTTTCAGCACATGCATACCTGGTTACTTGTGACGGATAGTATATTAAACGTCTTTCGTGGTTAGTTAACAGGGCGATAATGATTTTGATGTAGTAGAAATAATTTCGTTTCAAGTTCAGATGTGTTAACTAATACTGGTGAAAACCTTTGCCGGCCGGTGTGGCCGAGCGGTTCTAGGCGCTTCAGTCTGGAACGGCGCGACCTCTATGGTCGCAGGTTCGAATAATGCCTCGGGCATGGATGTGTGTGATGTCCTTAGGTTAGTTAGGTTTAAGTAGTTCTAAGTTCTAGAAGATTGATGACCTCAGATGTTAAGTCCCATAGTGCTCAGAGCCATTTGAAAACCTTTATATTTCACGTCTCTTTACGGCTAGTCAGCACTGATGATCGTTGCCTTGATCAAGTCCCGGGCAGGTGCGAAAGTGAATTTTAGTTAGTAGTCGCTACGTCTGCTATGTTTCTGTCCAGATCCAGAACAAAAAATTTCGTCATGTCATTTATAGTTCAAACATGTGGGCAAATAATTCTTCATGAATAATTAGTACAGTGACGTTCCCAAAAACCAATCGTCACTGGGACATTTAGCAGGTGCAGGAAAACCTTATACAGAGGAAAAATACTTCGAACTGTCATAGACCTTTATTAGTGCAGACATTGTCTCAGAATATCTAGTTCATGCAAAAAATTACTTTAAGGATTGCTACATAGTTTATGTGCCATAGTTAGTTGTTTCAGATTGTAATGAGATGGTAACACTTTTGGAAATCATTGTAATCTGCACAAGCGTTAGGGACTAACTCATCACTAATTACGTGTTTTTCTAGTTTTTGCTAGATCATGGTGTGATGTTACATCGCACTGCTTGCCTTGAAGAACAGTGTTGTCTAGTGGTCTCTCATGGTATCCATTTTGTATAGTCGAACGACTGTACCGCAAAGCGACTAGAGGACCCGCTAGACAGCTACGTTATGTTGGTTGCATACAAGTCAGGCGGATCACAACTCAGGTCGTTCGGATATTTTTGCGCATGATAGTACATGCTCAGTCAAAGTGGCAACAGTCTCAGCCGCAGTAGCTGAACGTGTGTCTAGCATTTTGCGTTATTTCCCACTGCCGGTTACAAGGACAACAAAAAATAGGTAAACTGGAAATCTGACACATAAACAGTAATTCCACGCTAACCTTTTTGCCGTATCATCACCCAGCAGGACTCAGAACATTTCTGTGCCAAATGCCCATATACACTCCTGGAAATGGAAAAAGAACACATTGGCACCGGTGTGTCAGACCCACCATACTTGCTCCGGACACTGCGAGAGGGCTGTACAAGCAATGATCACAGCAACGGCACAGCGGACACACCAGGAACCGCGGTGTTGGCCGTCGAATGGCGCTAGCTGCGCAGCATTTGTGCACCGCCGCCGTCAGTGTCAGCCAGTTTGCCGTGGCATACGGAGCTCCATCGCAGTCTTTAACACTGGTAGCATGCCGCGACAGCGTGGACGTGAACCGTATGTGCAGTTGACGGACTTTGAGCGAGGGCGTATAGTGGGCATGCGGGAGGCCGGGTGGACGTACCGCCGAATTGCTCAACACGTGGGGCGTGAGGTCTCCACAGTACATCGATGTTGTCGCCAGTGGTCGGCGGAAGGTGCACGTGCCCGTCGACCTGGGACCGGACCGCAGCGACGCACGGATGCACGCCAAGACCGTAGGATCCTACGCAGTGCCGTAGGGGACCGCACCGCCACTTCCCAGCAAATTAGGGACACTGTTGCTCCTGGGGTATCGGCGAGGACCATTCGCAACCGTCTCCATGAAGCTGGGCTACGGTCCCGCACACCGTTAGGCCGTCTTCCGCTCACGCCCCAACATCGTGCAGCCCGCCTCCAGTGGTGTCGCGACAGGCGTGAATGGAGGGACGAATGGAGACGTGTCGTCTTCAGCGATGAGAGTCGCTTCTGCCTTGGTGCCAATGATGGTCGTATGCGTGTTTGGCGCCGTGCAGGTGAGCGCCACAATCAGGACTGCATACGACCGAGGCACACAGGGCCAACACCCGGCATCATGGTGTGGGGAGCGATCTCCTACACTGGCCGTACACCACTGGTGATCGTCGAGGGGACACTGAATAGTGCACGGTACATCCAAACCGTCATCGAACCCATCGTTCTACCATTCCTAGACCGGCAAGGGAACTTGCTGTTCCAACAGGACAATGCACGTCCGCATGTATCCCGTGCCACCCAACGTGCTCTAGAAGGTGTAAGTCAACTACCCTGGCCAGCAAGATGTCCGGATCTGTCCCCCATTGAGCATGTTTGGGACTGGATGAAGCGTCGTCTCACGCGGTCTGCACGTCCAGCACGAACGCTGGTCCAACTGAGGCGCCAGGTGGAAATGGCATGGCAAGCCGTTCCACAGGACTACATCCAGCATCTCTACGATCGTCTCCATGGGAGAATAGCAGCCTGCATTGCTGCGAAAGGTGGATATACACTGTACTAGTGCCGACATTGTGCATGCTCTGTTGCCTGTGTCTATGTGCCTGTGGTTCTGTCAGTGTGATCATGTGATGTATCTGCCCCAGGAATGTGTCAATAAAGTTTCCCCTTCCTGGGACAATGAATTCACGGTGTTCTTATTTCAATTTCCAGGAGTGTAGTTTGTTGGTACTACACGTGACTGGCGCAACCTTGGTACAAAGCAGCTCATGCCCTGACAGGTTTCAAAACTTACACCAAACTGGTGTTAAGTAAACTTCGTTAATACTCGTATTCCATCCAAAAAATGACGAATCCACAGGCTCTTGTGGTTTGAAAAATGACACTTTAAGGGTGCTACTGATGTCTCTGCAATTTTCCATGGCCTAGAACAGGTATTCATACACACTGAAAATGTCTTGAACGAAGAAAAAGGACCGAGCGAGGTGGCGCAGTGGATAGCACACTGGATTCGAATTCAGGAGGACGACGTTAAAAAACCCGCGTCCGGCCACACTGAGTTAGGTTTTCCGTGATTTCCCAAAATCGTTCCAAGCAAATTCTGGGATGGTTCCATTGAAAGAGCACAGCCGACATCCTTCCCCAGCCTTCCCTAATCCGATGGGACTGATGACCTCGCTGTTTCGTCTCCTCCCCAAAATCAACTAACGAAGAAAAAAATCAGTCACCATAACACTATGCTGCTACTGGCAGAAGATGGTCGACGTCTTAGATGTAGCTTCACTTCCACCGAAATCGAAGTGACCACCAATTCTAACTCCAGTGTTGCGACCTGGGGAACTGGGGTCACGTTGTGACCAGGAGACTGAGAGCTGAATGTGGGCGAATGGTCCCCCCGGAGGAGCCAGTGACACACCGATATCTGCAATAACATATATTCATCGTGTGAAGTGTGCAGAGTTGTACGAGTATATGTCTTCAGCGCAGTCGGCGGACTGGCGTGAAGTGCCGTGAAGAAGTGTTGATGAGTTACGAGTGGGTGATGACGTCGCCCTGCAGGTCAGCGCCAAAGCCACGTACTGTGATAGTGGGGGCGAAGGGACAAGGAGGTGTCGCTTGCCAAGCGTTTCACGATACGGTGTCACTCCCTCCTCAGTTCTCTCGAAGGCATCTCATCACGCTCTCTTGTGGAGATTACCAACTGTGGTCAGGGCTGTTGGTTATTGTGACGTCTGTTACACTGGCGGCACACCGTGACATACCGACTGGCACACTGGCACAGGGATAACTTTCTCTGTTCTCAGCTTGCCTGGCAGGACTTTTAAAATATTTAAACATTTACAATAAAACTGTTCTGCTGCACAACAATATAGTTACATATAGATTAGTATTCTGTTATTATTAAGATCATATAGCGGAGAAATTTCAAGCTGTGTTCTGATTTGATATTTTTGACACTTGATTTACACTGCTAGCAGCAGTTGGTTCTTAAATATTTCAGTGTTACATCAAATCACTAAATTCTCATGCTGATCAGCTTGATACTTGATACCCGAACCTTAAATATTTCAGTGTTGCATAAAATCACTAAATTCTCATGCTGATCAGCTTGATACTTGATACCCCATCCTTACATTTCCCACACTTCGTTTGGCCTTGAAAATTCGGAAAAAATCCATTGTGTATTCTCTAAGGAGTCGTAAAGGAATCCACAGAGCTACCTCGGAATAGCGTATCATAAGATATCATAGGATGAAAAGTAATAAAATTAAACAAGAATTCTAATTTCAGTGTCAATGGCGGTGGAGAATATTGTGAGAGTGAAAACAGCAATATCTAGTTCCTGAGTTTCTGTGTGAAACTTATCAGAAAGCGGTTCAACCCGTCTTCTGTCACATAAATTGAAAATTTTCAACTTCAGTGACTGAACCACTTACGATACTAAAATGGCTCTGAGCACTATGGGACTTAACTTCTAAGGTCATCAGTCCCCTAGAACTTAGAACTACTTAAACCTAACTAACCTAAGACATCACACACATCCATGCCCGAGGCAGGATTCGAACCTGCGACCGCAGCGGTCGCGCGGTTCCAGACTGTAGCGCCTTTAACCGCTTGGGCGATACTAAAGTGCCGCTTTTACAAGTCTTCTGCATTAAACACCTGCTTATGACCACCTAGGCAACGACCTTGCCACTGTGGATACACCGGTTCCCGTGAGATAACCGAAGTTAAGCGCTGTCGGGCGTGGCCGGCACTTGGATGCGTGACCATCCAGCCGCCATGTGCTGTTGCCATTTTTCGGGGTGTACTCAGCCTCGTGATGCCAATTGAGGAGCTACTCGACCGAATAGTAGCGGCTCCGGTCCAAGAAAACCATCAAAACGACCGGGAGAACGGTGTGCGGACCACACGCCCCTCCTTTCCGCATCCTCAACTTGAGGATGCCACGGAGGTCGGATAGTCCCGATGGGCCACAAGACGGAGTGCTTTATGACCACCTGCTTAATATCTGGTTTGTCCGTCTTTTGAACCAAGTACGTCACTGATTCTGCGTATCAGGGGGCCGATAGTTTCCTCGTAGGTTTATGGATGTACGTGGCATCAGATGTCCACGCACAGATCATGTACTTAGCGTAAATAACCGGCCGCTGATTTCTGTACGCAGTGATGGCGCCCGATAGCGAACGAGATTGGTTCCATCGTATTTATATCAGGCGAATTTGGTTGCGGACACATCAACGTGAGCTCATTACAATGCTCCTAAAACCAGTGTAGAACGGTTCTGTCTCCGAAAGACGGACAGTTACGCAAATTATACTGCTAAAAGATGATATCGTCATTGGGGAAGACGTCAAGCATGAAGGGATGCAGGTGGTTCACAGCTGTCAGTGTGTCTTCGTTCACTACCACAGGTCCCATGCAAGCGCAGGAGAATGTCTCGCATAGGATAATACCACTCCTAGCAGCCTGCGTCCGTTGTACGCTGCACGTTTCGAGCCGCCGTGCACCTCGATGACGGCGTTTGTGGAGACGACCGGCGACATAGTGTAGAAAAAATCTGACTCACCCAAAGAGCAGACGAGTTTCCATTGACAGACTTTCGAAACGCAATGGTCTCGTGCTAACTGCAATCGTAACTGACGATGTCCATGTCGCGCATGTGCGTGCACCAGCATTGTGCTCTTTCGGCAGAGATGCCACAGATCACTATCTATCCTACTTTACACAGCAGATAAGCCTCCGAACTCAACGTTCTGTGAAGTGTCATGGACGTCCAACCATTTGGCGGCTAGTGGTAGTTTCACTGTCCCTCTACCTCTTTCCGTAGACGCTCACGAGAGTAGCACGTGAACTTTCGACTAGCTTCATCGTTTTCGAGATACTCGTTCACATGATCTGCGAATAATAATCTGCCCTTTGTCAAAATCGCTTATCTCAATGGATTTCTCCAGTTGCAGCCCATATCTTCGCTAGGGTGATCCTCCGTAGGTGTCTGCTCCGCTTAAATTCTGTTACATCGAGTAAGATATCTGTTCTGCTCAACTTCTCATTTAGTAGTGCAAGTGCTTCCAAAAGCAAAAGAATGAATTGCATTATTTGTTGACAATCATGTGAGTCGAACAACAAACAACACACATGGAGATGTGTTACCTGTCGCTTTCAAGTCCCAGAAAAATTTTAATTTAAACTACTGACTGTTGATCGGAAATCGTTATCAAATATTTTTCGTACCTCTGACACATCACTATCAATTCTTTTTTCTCTTACCGAGAGACATAAGACGAATCCTTCCTTCTGCTCTGAACAGTCTTTCAAGTCAGACCATGTAGTTGTAATTTTTTCTTGATGCTTCCTGTTCTCTCAGCATATTGCGTCATTGTAACCTGTCTTATGAAATCTTTTAGCTCTACAGGAAAATTCTCGTACTGAACCATGAGTTTCATTTTAATTCGTGGAGATATGTAACATATCTGCAACTAAATGAAGGCGGTTTGTTTGTTGCCATACGCGTTTCGCTTCATTTATTTGGGAAGCATCATCAGTGGCCTGAAATACATGTTTCTTTTTATACGTACAATAAACGTATTATGTGATGGATATAATCTGCTGATACATTACATTTTGTCATGTTTTTCTCTTGCTTTTTAGGTTAGAAGCAACTTTTATAGCACGAGTTCCGTATTGTGAACGTATCGTTTGGTGTTACGATTTCCAGCGCTGTTAACACACGTATGTGTTCCTGGAGATGTATTTGTTGCTCTTCATACTCCATCTGGCCGATTTCTGGCGTTGTTTATATACATTTATCACCTTGCATGTTTCACTTTCACTTCCATTCGCTGATCAACATGTGTGTGTTTATGGTGTGCAGTGTTGCCAACTGTTGTGTGTTTTTCTGTCTTTTTTTCTGTTTGACGTTTTTCATTGTAATGTCTCTGTGTGTGTGTTTTGCTTGTGCAAGCGCGCGCGTACGCGTGTGTGTGTATTCTGCTGTTTTTTTTATAATAAATGTGAGTTTGTGTGTGTGTGTGTGTGTGTGTGTGTAATTTGCTATGTGCAAATGTATTACCATTATTAATATTATTATTTTAAATAAATATGAGTTTATGTGTGTGTGTGTGTGTGTGTGTGTGTGTGTGTGTGTGCGTGTGCGTGTGTGCGTGTGTGCGTGTGTGTGCGTGTGTGCGGGTGGGTGGGTGTATTCTGCTGTGTGCAATGGTTTTCTTAATTGATTATTATGAGTTCATGTGGCTGTGTGTGTGTGTGTGTGTGTGTGTGTGTGTGTGTGTGTGTGTGTGTGTGAGTGTGGGTGGGTGAGTGTGGGTGG
Source organism: Schistocerca nitens (assembly GCF_023898315.1). NCBI lineage: Eukaryota > Metazoa > Arthropoda > Insecta > Orthoptera > Acrididae > Schistocerca > Schistocerca nitens. The sequence goes on along the minus strand of NC_064616.1, from coordinate 799,984,256 downwards.
TATATGTAGACGACATAATCTGTATGATAGATGAACCAACAGAGAAAATTCATAAACTTCATACAGATATAAACAACATACATAAAATATTCAATTTACATAGAAAAAGAAACACAAAAGTAAATAAATTTCTTCGACATAACAATTAAGAGAGAACAATAAACACACATTTGACATCTTCAGAAAGCCAACATCCACAGACATTATGATACATGCTGCATCCAACCACCCATCCCCTACGACACATGTTACACGTGCTAAGTAACATCATACTCAGACAAGAAAACTGTGAAAAAGAGTTACAAACAATACAACTCATAGCCACTAACAATGATTACAGCAGCCGTATAGTACAAAAACTCGGTCAAAAAATTAAAACATAACTAAAGAAAAATCAAAACAAGGAAAGAGCAGAGAACGCCACAAACACTACAGCACACACGGAAACACAAAACAATAACACTCATGACATGAATAACAGAAAAAAATGATACACTCTTACATACAAACACAAAGCAACACACAAGATAGCAAATATACTAAAGAAAGAGGGATTACAAATAGCTTACAGAACAAGAAACACACTCCAATCACATTTACAAACAACAGAAAAACCAGATAAATACCAAGGAGCAGGTATATACCAGCTCGAGTGCCAAGAATGTAAATCAGTATATCTGGGGATGACAAGCAGGAATTTTGAAACTAGATTTAAAGAACATTTAAGAAGTTGGAAATATGAAAACAGTCACTCTGCCTTCGCCGAACACCTGATAAAACATGGACATGAACCATCCAACATGGAATGTGACATGACAGTTATCAGAGTGAATTATCACAACAAAAAGCTCCTGACATTACAATAGAACTTTCACATACAAAGAGCCATTGCTGTAGAAAAGAATGTACTCAATGACCAAATCCATATAAACAATAACTCCCTGATCATGCTAGCCACCGAAATAATAAAAAAACCGAAATGTAACCAGGATAAATAATTAATGAAACTCACTCACTCACTCACTCACTCACTCACTCTCTCTCTCCCAACCGCCCACACAGACACATGACATACACTCCTGGAAATGGAAAAAAGAACACATTGACACCGGTGTGTCAGACCCACCATACTTGCTCCGGACACTGCGAGAGGGCTGTACAAGCAATGATCACACGCAAGGCACAGCGGACACACCAGGAACCGCGGTGTTGGCCGTCGAATGGCGCTAGCTGCGCAGCATTTGTGCACCGCCGCCGTCAGTGTCAGCCAGTTTGCCGTGGCATACGGAGCTCCATCGCAGTCTTTAACACTGGTAGCATGCCGCGACAGCGTGGACGTGAACCGTATGTGCAGTTGACGGACTTTGAGCGAGGGCGTATAGTGGGCATGCGGGAGGCCGGGTGAACACGTGGGGCGTGAGGTCTCCACAGTACATCGATGTTGTCGCCAGTGGTCGGCGGAAGGTGCACGTGCCCGTCGACCTGGGACCGGACCGCAGCGACGCACGGATGCACGCCAAGACCGTAGGATCCTACGCAGTGCCGTAGGGGACCGCACCGCCACTTCCCAGCAAATTAGGGACACTGTTGCTCCTGGAGTATCGGCGAGGACCATTCGCAACCGTCTCCATGAAGATGGGCTACGGTCCCGCACACCGTTAGGTCGTCTTCCGCTCACGCCCCAACATCGTGCAGCCCGCCTCCAGTGGTGTCGCGACAGGCGTGAATGGAGGGACGAATGGAGACGTGTCGTCTTCAGCGATGAGAGTCGCTTCTGCCTTGGTGCCAATGATGGTCGTATGCGTGTTTGGCGCCGTGCAGGTGAGCGCCACAATCAGGACTGCATACGACCGAAGCACACAGGGCCAACACCCGGCATCATGGTGTGGGGAGCGATCTCCTACACTGGCCGTACACCACTGGTGATCGTCGAGGGGACACTGAATAGTGCACGGTACATCCAAACCGTCATCGAACCCATCGTTCTACCATTCCTAGACCGGCAAGGGAACTTGCTGTTCCAACAGGACAATGCACGTCCGCATGTATCCCGTGCCACCCAACGTGCTCTAGAAGGTGTAAGTCAACTACCCTGGCCAGCAAGATCTCCGGATGTGTCCCCCATTGAGCATGTTTGGGACTGGATGAAGCGTCGTCTCACGCGGTCTGCACGTCCAGCACGAACGCTGGTCCAACTGAGGCGCCAGGTGGAAATGGCATGGCAAGCCGTTCCACAGGACTACATCCAGCATCTCTACGATCGTCTCCATGGGAGAATAGCAGCCTGCATTGCTGCGAAAGGTGGATATACACTGTAGTAGTGCCGACATTGTGCATGCTCTGTTGCCTGTGTCTATGTGCCTGTGGTTCTGTCAGTGTGATCATGTGATGTATCTGACCCCAGGAATGTGTCAATAAAGTTTCCCCTTCCTGGGACAATGAATTCACGGTGTTCTTATTTCAATTTCCAGGAGTGTATCAATTAAAAAAACCGTTTGCACACAGCAAAATTCACCCACATGCACACACACACACACACACACACACACACACACACACACACACACACACAAACTCATATATATATATATATATATATATATATATATATATATATATATATATATATATGAGTTTTATTGAAACACACACACACATACAGTACAATGAAAAACATAAAACACAATAGCAACAAAAGACAGACAAACACACAATAACAGTTTGCAGTACTACACGCCGAAAACATACATGTGTCGATCACCAAATGGAAGTGAAAGTGAAACATGCGATGTGACAAATGTGTATAAACAACGACAGAAATTGGCCAGCTGGAGTATGAAGAAAATCAAAAACCTCTCCTGGAACACATAGATGTGTTAACAGCGCTGGAAATCGTAACACCGAACGCTGCATTCACAATGCGGAACTTGTGTTACAAAAGGTGCTTCCAACCTAAAGAGGCCAACCTAAAAAGAAAGAGAGAAACACGACAAAATGTAATATATATTATCACATTATATCTATCACATAATACGTTTATTCTATGTATAAAAAGAAACATGTATTTCAGGCCACTGATGATGCTCCCAAATAAATGAAGCGGAACGCGTATGGCAACAAAAAAACTGCTTTCATTTAGTTGCATAGACGTTACATACCTCCACGAATTTAAAGTAACTAAGGGAAAGACGGAAAACAGACAAAAATGACGTTCATTTTAATTGTTTGTGTATGTAATTTGAAGTCACTTGCTCACCTCTATCATTATATGCATTCTAATCTCAGTAACTTCTGTAGGGATTTTGTTCTTGTTTTGTCTGACAGATACAATGATTGATGAGCAAGGTTTGTTTGTATAACTTATAAAGATTTCGTAGAAACAGTCTGAATAATAAAGAATTAAAGTTCTTCGCTACTGTGAAAACGATGCCATTGCCGCTTAGCAAATAGCTACCATTATTAGAGAGAGCAGCACTAACTCGGGAGAGCAGAAAGTTTAAACATAGCTATATCTGGTGTAGTGTCTTGTGATGCCGGCACTGTAGCTCACCGTGTTCGGTCAGCTTGCTGGCTGCCCTCTGTAATAAAAAAAAAAAAAACTCGGTGAAGTATTCAACGATGAACTCCAAGGAATGTCATGTGACGTCTGTCCAGACCAAATGCCGAGAGCAATGACTAAAAAAGGAAAAAAAGTGGTGGAGTGTGTGGCTGCAAACCAGAAGAATGTGGGATCGAATCCTGGCTAGGTCACTTTGTCTCACTCTGACTTTCAACCTAGCATTGACCTGTCAGTGTTGTGGAGATTCGTAAGAAACGAAATGTGGCTCGGATTTCACGTTACATTGTAGCTCCTCTTTCATGGTTGGATAACTGGTTAGGTACATGTAAGTCGCCTATGTGACATCCAGTCAAGTGCAACCGTTTCAGAGCAACATGTGACTCCAAAACATGTAGTTTTCCATTTTTCATGCATAAAGTAAAATGTTTTCCGAAAATCTACTTCAGCATGGGGTGCAGTTTTACTCCGTTTATGGTCGTATGAAGAAAGTTTTGCAGCTGCACAGCAGAGGACTCAACTTTCAGATTTCTGCTCTCATTGAGTGGCGCATAGACAAGAACACGATTCTTTGCGTTGTGGGGCAAAAAATTCTGCCACAAAGGGTTCGCGACACAAAACTGTGGCAGTGAGTCTCAACACTGTATCTGTGCGTGCTAAGTTTTACAATAGGACTGCCATCACGGACTACACAGCTACATCAACGGTGATTTTTTTTTCTTTTTAGTTATATTTTCCTTGAGGCCTTTCCACATGGACCACTCAGCTGGCTTCCAGTACATTATACGCTACAAATATTCTCTACATATATACACTGAAGTCCGTTGCTCGGTTCTTTTTGTAGGAGGGCGTGCTGAAAAGTAATGCCTCCGAAACTGTTATGTGAAAAATCTTGAATCTTTTTAAATAAAATGAACTTATTAACATTCTACATCTTTATTTTTCTTGTCTACATTTTTATTTCTCAACGTAGTCACCCTGGTGACGAATAAATTCCTGCCAACGAGAGACCAGTTTGTTGGTGCCATTGCTGTAGAATGTTTGACTTTGATGAAGGTGACACAGCCTCACCTCTGCTTGCACCACTTCATCACTATCAAAGTTAAGTCCTCAAAGGTGGTCTTTAATTTTTGAAAACACATGAAACCCGGATGAGCCCAAGTGTATGGAGCATGAATGATGACAGTGAACCCAAGGCATCGGATTGTTGCAAATGTTTCAGTGACCGTGTGTGGTTTGGCGTTGTGATGCTGAAGGAGAGGGTTTTCCATGTGTGGATAAGCTCTCCAAAGTCGTAGTTTCAGTTTTCTGAGCTCTTTCTCACACACCACCATGTTACCCACTACAATTCAGAGCCCTCCTATGGCAGAAGGTTACAAGTTGCATCACCGAAACGGATTTTTTTTCCCTTTATTGTATTTCAATTCCCCATCAGGGCGGGCTGGCAGCAGCATATGTGCTGCTCTTCAGCCGAAAGACATAGAACAAACAATAGAAGACATTTAAAAATAACAAGGGAGAAAACATGGTGAACATAGATAGAAAAAAGGGGGAACATTATGGGAGACAATAGACAAAAAAGGACGACTGTAAAATGAAGATAGAAACCGTAAAAAAGTAGTGCACACAAAAAACCACAGACTGGGACAATTAAAAGAACACAAGGCACAGTATGACGGGAGCATAAAAGTATCGACGGATAGCATAGCACATAGCAAACACTGACAGTAACACTAAGTAAGCCGGCCAAAGTGGCCGTGCGGTTAAAGGCGCTGCAGTCTGGAACCGCAAGACCGCTACGGTCGCAGGTTCGAATCCTGCCTCGGGCATGGATGTTTGTGGTGTCCTTAGGTTAGTTAGGTTTAACTAGTTCTAAGTTCTAGGGGACTAATAACCTCAGCAGTTGAGTCCCATAGTGCTCAGAGCCATTTGAACACTAAGTAAAGGCTGGCACACAATTAAAATCACACCTCTCGATGCACAGGAGAAACAGTACTAAACACAACACTGACGTGGCACACTGACAATGATCGAAATGGAGGATCTGCCAGGCGCAAGGAGATGGAGAACAGAAGAAGGGAGGGAGGGGAAGAGAGGGGGGAGATGGGTGGGGGGCGCGCCAAAGAGCGCCAGGTAGCGAGGGATGTGGGAGGGAAAGAGGCAAGGATTGGGTGCAGGGCATCAAGGGGGGGGGAAGGAGGAAAATCCGCTCTGGGAGAAGGAGAGAAGGAGGGGAGAGGAAAAAGGGGGCCCTGGGGAGGGGGGGAACAAGGCCAGGTTATATTTGGAAGGAAGGGTATATGTCACGGTGAAGTTCATCATCCGGGATGTGGAGGCGCTGGAAATTGCCCTGATGAAGGAGATGGAGGGTGTGGAGGTGGAGAAAGGGAGGGATACAGCGATAGAGGCGCGGCAACGGGAGGTGGTGGAGAGGAAGGAGGAAACCAGATGGTTGGGGGGATCAAGCCTGCGGACAATGTAAATGACGCGGAGATGTTGGAGGAACAGGAGGAGGTGGGGGAAGGAGATGAGTTCATACAGGAGCCGTGTGGGGGAAGGAAGGCAGATACAGAAGGCAAAGCGGAACGCATGGCGTTCGGGGATTTGGAGGGCCTTGTAAAAGTGGGTGGGTGCGGAGATCCAGGCAATGCTTGCATAAAAGAGGATAGGACGGATGAGGGATTTATAGGTGTGAAGGATGGTGGAAGGATGCAATCCCCATGTCCGGCCAGACAGGAGTTTCAGGAGGCGGAAGTGGGAATGGGCTTTCTGCTGGATGGTCTGAAGGTGAGGGATCCAGATGAGGTGACGGTTGAGGGTGAGGCCACGGTATCTCAGGGTGGGACCGAAACGGAATTTTTTTTCTTTATTGTTATTCTTAAACCTGTTACAGGTAGGCTATCAGCGGCATAGTACGCCGCTCTTTGGCCACAGAGAATACAAAAGAGACAAATTACGACAATTAGAGAATAAATATGGTGGATATATAAACGGAGACATACACTTTTAAAATACATGGAGCCATTCACGGGCGTAGAGTCCAAGATAAAATTTGTTCAGACATGTGGACACACACAGAGACAAAAATTGTCACACGCGAATGGAGGAGCATACAACGAATAACACTGGAACACTTGAGCACAAACGATGTCACACACAGAAACACGAGGCGACAATCTCCGGTGCGCAAATGTTCACTAAGCGTGTACGAGTCCAGGGACCTGCCAAGAGAGGAGGAGGGGGGTGGGAGATGGAGAGGGGAGAGCAGAGATGCGAAGGGCAGGGGAGATAGGGGGCAGGAAGGAAGGGAGGAGGGGGGTAGGGAAAGCCCGGGGGAAGAGGGGGAAGGAAGGGGGGCTGGAGGGAAAAGAAGGGAGGGAGGGTGCCCAAAGGGAAAAACACAGGAAGGGGGAGGGGAGGATCAAAGTTGGTAGGAGGGGTAGATGGAGGGCAGGAGGACATCATCAGGGAGGGGGAGCTGGCGGAAGCCACCTCGGGAGAGGGTAAGGAGGGTGGAGAGATGAAGAGCAGGTGGGACATGGGAATACAGGCGCGGCAGCGGGTGGGGGTGGGAGAGGATGGGTGATACAAGTGGGTGAGGAGGATCGAGTTTACGCGAAGTGTAGAGGATCCGTATCCGTTTGAGGAAAAGGAGGAGGTGGGGGAACGGAATGAGGTCGTACAGGATCCGTGTGGGGGAAGGGAGACGGATACGATAGGCGAGGCGGCGAGCATGGCGCTCAAGGATCTGAAGGGATTTGTAAAAGGTGGGGGGGCGGAGATCCAGGCAGGATGGGCCTAACAGAGGATAGGGCGGATGAGGGATTTATAGGTGTGGAGAATGGTGGAGGGGTCCAGACCCCACATACGCCTGAAACGGAATTTTTTTTTTTTCCTTTATTGAGTTTCGATTCCCCCAGAAGGGAGCGGGCTGGCATCGGCTTACTACGCCGCTCTTCAGCCTACAGAATTTGTTTTAAAAAGAAGAAGATAATAAAAAAATAACAGTTGGCGATAAAATCGGTGACTTAAAGGTAAAATGGCAGAAAATTCTGGAACTTAAAACATAAAACACAGGGTTGATGATGCTAAGAAAATACACAGGAAGCAGAAAAATAACAGGCAGACGATTAAAAAACACGGCGACAGTCTGGTTTCTGTTCGCAAAAGATATAAAATGCACACCCAGTGACAGCATGATTTCTGTTCGCAACACTGTAGAAAGACGCACAACACTGAACACTCACTTAAACACTGCACTAAAAAGTTGGCACAAATATGACATACCACAGCCGAGAGCAAGTGGGAGGGGGGGGAACTGGACAGATGATGGGAAAATAAAAAAAGGGTGGGAAGGAGAGGATAAGTGAGGGGGGAGGGGGGGAAAGGAGCCAATGGAGAATGAGGACCCATAAGAGGGGTGGGGGTGCTGAGCAGACGTGCCAGGAAGTGGGGACCCACAATACGCCGCTCTTCAGCCTCAAGTTTGACAGCAAGTAGCACATAAAGGTGGCACAGAGAAGACAGTCAAAACGGTGGGCAAAAAATGTAGACACTAAAAATCGAAAAAACATGGAGCCGTTCACGCTGGACGAGAAACAGCACTAACACTAGGCGACACGGTGCACAGAACATGGATGATGGCGATGGCATGTGAACGGTGGTGGCGTGACGGCGAACAACACTACACACAAACGAAGGCACACACACGAAACACTGACGGCGACGATCTCCGGCGCGCGAATGTTCACTGAGCATGTACGAGTCCGGGGACCTGCCAAGAGTGGAGGTGGAGGAGGAGGGGAATGGGAGAGGGGAGAGCAGAGATGCCATGGGCAGAGGAGAGAGGGGGAGGGAGGAAGGGAGAGGGGAAGCCCGGGGGAAGAGGGGAGAAGGAAGGGGGGAAAGGAAAGAGAAGGGAAGGGAGGGAGGGAGGGAGGGAGGGAGGGAGGGAGGGAGGGAGGGTGCCTAAAGGAAAGGACACAGGAAGGGGGGGAGGATCAAAGTTGATAGGAGGGGAAGATGGAGGGGAGGAGGACATCATGAGGGAGGGGGAGCTGGCGGAAGCCACCTTGGGAGAGGGTAAGGAGGGTGGAGAGATGGAGACCGGGTGGGACGTGGGAATACAGGCGCGGCAGCGGGCGGGGGTGGGAGAGGATCGGGGAGACTAGCGGGTGAGGAGGATCGAGTTTACGGGAGGCGTACAGGATCCGTATCCTTTCAAGGAAAAGAAGGAGGTGGGGGAAGGGGATGAGATCGTACAGGATCCGCGTGGGGGAGGGGAGACGGATGCAATAGGCGAGGCGGAGAGCATGGCGTTCAAGGATTTGGAGGGATTTGTAAAAGGTAGGGGGGGCGGAGATCCAAGCTGGATGGGCATAACAGAGGATAGGGCGGATGAGGGATTTATAGGTGTGGAGAATGGTGGAGGGGTCCAGACCCCACATTACGCCCAAAACGGAATTTTTTTTTTTCCTTTATTGAGTTTCGATTCCACCTCAAGGGGGCGGGCTGGCATCGGCTTACTACGCCGCTCTTCAGCCTACAGAATTTGTTTTAAAAAGATGAAGATAATAAAAAAAATAACAGTTGGCGATAAAATCAGTGACTTAAAGGTAAAATGGCAGAAAATTCTGGAACTTAAAACATAAAACACAGGGTTGATGATGCTAAGAAAATACACAGGATGCAGAAAAATAACAGGCAGACGATTAAAAAACACGGCGACAGTCTGGTTTCTGTTCGCAAAAGATATAAAATGCACACCCAGTGACAGCATGATTTCTGTTCGCAACACTGTGGAAAGACGCACAACACTGAACACTCACTGAAACACTGCACTAAAAAGTTGGCACAAATATGACATACCACAGCCGAGAGCAGGTGGGGGGGGGGGGGGGGGGGAACTGGACAGATGATGGTAAAATAAAAAAAGGGTGGGAAGGAGAGGATAAGTGAGTGGGGGAGGGGGGAAAGGAGCCAATGGAGAATGAGGACCCATAAGAGGGGTGGGGGTGCTGAGCAGACGTGCCAGGGAGTGGGGACCCGAAACGGAAACGTCGACCAAATATCCATGAAATATAATTGCTCAACCGATACAGAGAACAGAATAAAAGTTTGGGAAGCATTGCTTTTCAGCACGCCCTCGTATATCTCGGTTAGTCCCAGGAACTAATGCAGTGATTTTGATACGTCTTTATTAATGTGTAAACATTTGTGGGGAAAGTTTGTGTATATAATATATAAAGGTTTCGTGGCAAATTTGCTGAACTATGAAAAGGTAGTGAACCGCCGTACTGGAAACGATGTGATTGCCATCTAGCGATGAATGGCAGAACTCCTTGGACCCACAGATCTGCGTGGAACGACTCTTCCTGTCATGTACCATCAATAAGCGCTGACGACACTGTGCAAGCGCCTTAACGTTTTCAGATATTATTTGTTTGTACACTTTTAAATTATACAGAAGACTGGTAAACGAATATTTTCTGACGCGAAAGAGATATAGTGCTTTTAAAGATCTTAAAGTCGCGGGAACGATCTTCTTGAATGGGAGGGAGTAAAGATGATTTCGAAATTCTTCTACAGGTGGTTGAGAGAGGAATTTCGAAATATGATGTCAATTTCAGATTTCCAATTTCTGCGTCCTTGAGCTCATCAATCTCAATTCGCAATCTTAATTCAGTGCAAATTCTTCAAATAGTGGGCAGCGAGCTTCTAAACTTTGAAGCATCGTAATAAATATGACAAATAACGAAACGATAACCACGTCATCATCAGGCTGTGATTTGAGACTTACAATTTGAACGAATCAAAAATTCGTAATCAATAGATTCCTTGAAATCGTTTAGTAACAGCTGCATACGGGAAAAACATACGAATCCAAAAATGAGGTCTTCTATTTTTTAAACTGCAAGTAAAAAGTTTTCCGATAACTATTTCAGCAACTTTGCTTCGTTTATATACAGCATGTTCTTTTAGCCCTGCAGCAGGCGACTCAACCTTCAGTTTTCTTCTTTCTTTGAATCAAACATAGTTATTGATGCAATTGTTTGCTTGGCATGGCGGAAAGGTCTGGCACAGAGAATCTGCGACAAAGAACTGCGGCACTGAGCGTCAGCAATGCATCCAGCGCGTACTAAATTCACGAGAGGAGTACTGTAACACGAGCTGAACAGGTAGATCATGCGTTTTTCTCATTTTTTCCCTCTATTTGTGTCATTTCTGCCAGCGTGATGCATATTGAGTCACACGCACACACACGATTTGCATACAATATCTGCTTTGGTTGTTAACATATCACATACATTACGATGTGCTCCCATCATTGCCATGAGATGTCACTCCAAACACCAATTCAATATGAAACACATTCAAATCTCCAGATACTTTCCTCTCGTGCGTTGCCTACATCGCGTAAGTTATACGAAAGTGACGATATTCAATTATTTAACATCGTTCTTTAGATTTTATTCATAACTTTTCGCAGAGGACCGCAAACAAAATAATTTACCGTATCAATATTTGCACTGGGAGTGCTGCACATCTCTAAACCTTTTGCTTATGCCAGTGGGATAAGACTGGCTTAGTTTTATGCAATATTGGTGTTTGCACGAGTGGAAGTCAAAAAGTAAAGGGACTTTTGCAATTTCTCGCCGTAGGGCTTGATAACACAGCTACTATCCAGGGCTGAAGTACAGGGTGATTCAAAAAGAATACCACAACTTTAAAAATGTGTATTTAATGAAAGAAACATAATATAACCTTCTGTTATACATCATTACAAAGAGTATTTAAAAAAGTTTTTTTTCACTCAAAAACAAGTTCAGAGATGTTCAATATGGCCCCCTCCAGACACACGAAAATATCAACTCGTTCCACACTCTCTGTAGCATATCAGGCGTAACACTTTGGATAGCTGCTGTTATTTCTCGTTTCAAATCATCAATGGTGGCTGGGAGAGGTGGCCGAAACACCATATCCTTAACATACCCCCATAAGAAAAATCGCAGGGGGTAAGATCAGGGCTTCTTGGAGGCCAGTGATGAAGTGCTCTGTCACGGGCTGCCTGGCGGCCGATCCATCGCCTCGGGTAGTTGACGTTCAGGTTTCATAACTAACCTTTTTCGTAGGACTCTCCATACAGTTGATTGTGGAATTTGCAGCTCTCTGTTAGCTCTGCGAGTCGATTTTCCTGGGCTGCGAACAAATGCTTGCTGGATGCGTGCTACATTTTCATCACTCGTTCTCGGCCGTCCAGAACTTTTCCCTTTGCACAAACACCCATTCTCTGTAAACTGTTTATACCAACGTTTAATACACCACCTATCAGGAGGTTTAACACCATACTTCGTTCGAAATGCACGCTGAACAACTGTCGTCGATTCACTTCTGCCGTACTCAATAACACAAAAAGCTTTCTGTTGAGCGGTCGCCATCTTAACATCAACTGACGCTGACGCCTAGTCAACAGCGCCTCAAGCGAACAAATGTACAACTAAATGAAACTTTATAGCTCCCTCAATTCGCCGACAGATAGTGCTTAGCTCTGCCTTTTGTCGTTGCAGAGTTTTAAATTCCTAAAGTTGTGGTATTCTTTTTGAATCACCCTGTATAATCGTCTGCAACAATTGTATATACAGTACGTCACTCTTAGTCCTGCGTTAGTCGTTTACCGTAGCATACTGTAAAACATGGCAGCTCCATTGTCGATCTGCACCGAGGAAAATATGAGGGCAGTGATTAGCTGTTCGTTTGCGGAAGATGTTAAGCTTGCGGAAATTATTCGTCAAATGCAAGCGCAATATGGTGACAGTTGTTTATCGCGAAGTAAGATCTACGAATGGATAGGGCGCATCAAACAGGGAAGAACTTCTCTTTGTGACGAGAAAAGATCGGGCAGGCCATCGACGTCAACAACTGAGGACAATTTGGAAGACGTTGAGGGTATGGTGATGGAAAACAGACGAATAATAGTGGACGAAATCGCCAATACCTTACATATCAGTAATGGTTCAGCGTATTCCGTTTTACACGACATGCTAAATTTTCGGGAAGTGTGTACAGGATGGAACAGAAAGAAGTCAGCTCAGCATAAGGAGGAAAGGATGGACATCTCTCATAAACATTTAGCCTGTTTTCATCGCAAGGGAGATGGATTTTTACAGCAAATTGTTGCCGCGCGGCAAGGATGCCTTGCCACGGTTCGCGAGTCCTCCCTCCGGTATGGGTGTGAGTGTTGTCCTTAGCGTAAGTTAAAGTTAGATTACGCAGTGTGTAAGCCTAGGGACCGGTGACCTGAGCAGTTGGTCCCATAGGAACTTACCACCACAGCAAATCGTTACCGTAGACGAAACGTGGATGAATTATCATGAATCGGAAAGTAAGACTGCTAGCACCCATCATCACCAGAGCTAAGAAATTTAAACGTCAACCATCATTTTGTAAGATTATGGTAACGCTATTCTGGAACATGGAAGGTGTTCACCGCAAGAATCGAAAGCGTGATCTGTGAGAACTATTGTGATGTGTTGCGAACTAAACTGAAACTTGCAACCAGATCCAAGCGTCGCGAAAAACTATCACCCTGCAGCAAGGTAACTCTCGGCCACATTCTGCCACACGGACTGCCGAAACAAGAAAGAAGTTGGGAGTCGAATTGCTGGAACACCCGCCATGCAGTCCAGACTTCGCTCCAAGCAATTTTCATATGTTTAGACCATTGAAGGAAGCGCTCAGGGGAAGAAGATTTGCAACCGACGCAGAAGTCATTGATGCGGAGCGAAACTGGTTACATGTGCAACCAAAAAACTTTTTTTTTCCGACGGAATCAAAAAACTTGTGAAACATTGGACAAAGTGCATTGAAGAGCAGGGAAGTTATGTAGAAAAATAATGTATATTTCAGTTTTGTATCGTTAGAATAAATATGCCTTTTCCCAAAAGGCCTTTTCCTTTTTCACTTCCCCTCGTATATCACGGTCCGATCTAACACTATGCAGTTGTACCTCAACTGTAGAATAGAGCTATAGATTAGTCTACGAAGATTTAATCATTGAATGTACTACCATATACTTGCTCTCATGTGGGAAAAACCTCTGTGTTAGATTCTAGGACTCGTTTTGATTGAATGATATTATTTTTCTGGGAGACTCGAGTAGTTGCGCCAAGCCATAATAAAAGTAGGTCTAGGATTTTTGAATTCGTGATGATGATGAACATTTCAAAGAAAAACTGAAGCAAAGACGAAGTAATGGGTATGTGTGGCCGGCCGGAAGAATCGCTCTAAGCTGTCAGCTGGAAGGTTTGTGTTCTACATCTACATCTACATGATTTCTCTGCAATTCAAATTTAAGTGCTTGGCAGAGGGTTCATCGAACCACAATCATACTATCTCTCTACCATTCCACTCCCGAACAGCGCGCGGGAAAAACGAACACCTAAACCTTTCTGTTCGAGCTCTGGTTTCTCTTATTTTATTTTGATGATCATTCCTACCTATGTAAGTTGGGCTCAACAAAATATTTTCGCATTCGGAAGAGAAAGTTGGTGACTGAAATTTCGTAAACACATCTCGCCGCGACGGAAAACGTCTTTGCTTTAATGACTTCCATCCCAACTCGCGTATCATATCTGCCACACTCTCTCCCCTATTACGTGATAATACAAAACGAGCTGCCCTTTTTTGCACCCTTTCGATGTCCTCCGTCAATCCCACCTGGTAAGGATCCCACAACGCGCAGCAATATTCTAACAGAGGACGAACGAGTGTAGTGTAAGCTGTCTCTTTAGTGGACCTGTTGCATCTTCTAAGTGTCCTGCCAATGAGCTCGCCTTACCCACAATATTATCCATGTCGTCTTTCCAACTGAAGTTGTTCGTAATTTTAACACCCAGGTACTTAGTTGAATTGACAGCCTTGAGAATTGTACTATTTATCAAGTAATCGAATTCCAACGGATTTCTTTGGGAACTCATGTGGATCACCTGCCACTTTTCGTTATTTAGCGTCAACTGCCACCTGCCACACCATACTGCAATCTCTTCTAAATCGCTTTGCAACTGATACTGGTCTTCGGATGACCTTACTAGACGGTAAATTACAGCATCATCTACGAACAACCTAAGAGAACTGCTCAGATTGTCACCCAGGTCATTTATATAGATCAGGAACAGCAGAGGTCCCAGGACGCTTCCCTGGGGAACACCTGATATCACTTCAGTTTTACTCGATGATTTGCCGTCTATTACTACGAACTGCGACCTTCCTGACAGAAAATCACGAATCCAGTCGCACAACTGAGACGATACCCCATAGGCCCGCAGCTTGATTAGAAGTCGCTTGTGAGGAACGGTGTCAAAAGCTTTCCGGAAATCTAGAAATACGGAATCAACTTTAAATCCCCTGTCGATAGCGGCCATTACTTCGTGCGAATAAAGAGCTAGCTGCGTTGCACAAGAACGATGTTTTCTGAAACCATGCTGATTACGTATCAATAGATCGTTCCCTTCGAGGTGATTCATAATGTTTGAATACAGTATATGCTCCAAAACCCTACTGCAAACCGACGTCAATGATATAGGTCTGTAGTTCGATGGATTACTCCTACTACCCTTCTTAAACAGTGGTGCGACCTGCGCAATTTTCCAATCTCTAGGTACAGATCTATCGGTGAGCAAGCGGTTGTATATGATTGCTAAGTAGGGAGCTATTGTATCAGCGTAATCTGAAAGGAACCTAATCGGTATACAATCTGGATTTGAAGACTTGCCCGTATCAAGCAATTTGAGTTGCTTCGCAACCCCTAAGGTATCTACTTGTAAGAAACTCATGCTAGCAGCTGTTCGTGTTTCAAATTCTGGAATATTCCATTCGTCTTCCCTGGTGAAGGAATTTCGGAAAACTGCGTTCAATAACTCCGCTTTAGCGGCACAGTCGTCGGTAACAGTACCATCGGCACTGCGTAGCAAAGGTATTGACTGCGTCTTGCCGCTTGTGTACTTTACATACGACCAGAATTTCTTCGGATTTTCTACCAAATTTCGAGACAATGTTTCGTTGTGGAACCTATTAAAGGCATCTTGCATTGAAGTCCGTGCCCAATTTCGCGCGTCTGTAAATTTTAGCCAATCTTCGGGATTTCGCGTTCTTCTGAACTTCGCATGCTTTTTCCGTTGCCTCTGCAACAGCGTTCGGACCTGTTTTGTGTACCATGGGGGATCAGTTCCATCTCTTACCAATTTATGAGGTACGACTCTCTCGATTCCTGTTGCTACTACATCTTTGAATTTGAGCCATATCTCGTCTACATTTGCATAGTCACTTCGGAAGGAATGGGGATTGTCTCTTAGGAAGGCTTCTAGTGACACTTTATCCGCTTTTTTAAATAAAATTATTTTGCGTTTGTTTCTGGTGGATTTGGAAGAAACGGTATTGAGCATAGCTACAACGACCTTGTGATCACTAATCCCTGTATCAGTCATGATGCTCTCTATTAGCTCTGGATTGTTTGTGGCTAAGAGGTCAAGTGTTGTTTTCGCAACCATTTACAATTCGCGTGGGTTCGTGGACTAACTGCTCGAAATAATTTTCGGAGAAAGCATTTAGGACAATCTCGGAAGATGTTTTCTGCCTACCACCGGTTTTGAACAAGTATTTTTGCCAACATATCGAGGGAAGGTTGAAGTCCCCACCAACTATAACCGTATGAGTGGGGTATTTATTTGTTACGAGACTCAAATTTTCTCTGAACTGTTCAGCAACTATATCATCGGAGTCTGGGGGTCGGTGGAGCCATTTATTAACTTAGTTCGGCTGTTAAGTATAACCTCCACCCATACCAATTCGCACGGAGTATCTACTTCGACTTCACTACAAGATAAACCACTGCTGACAGACACAAACACTCCACCACCAATTCTGCCTAATCTATCTTTCCTGAACACCGTCTGAGACTCAGCTGGGCCCGTCAACACCGACACTGGACTGTTGATGATTGGAAACGTGTTGCCTGGTCGGATGAGTATCGTTTCAAATTGTATCGAGCGGGTAGAGATGGCTTGAACTCTTCTGTACGATACATATTACAAAAGTTATTAATCATTTACTTAATTTAGGTAGATAAATCTTCTCTGTCCTGTATCTTCCCACACAAGTTCATTGCAAACCATATCTGCATACTAACAGAATAGTATTCACCTGCTCTTTTATTTCCTTGTTCTCCTTTGTATTTACAATAGCTTGCGTTGCACATGTGCAGATGTGAAGCATATAAATAATGCCTTTGTGCGCATGGATGGCGGATCCGACGCCATGTCCGTTTCGTTTGAACACATGGCTAGGCCGGCCGTTGGTGCTGACCACCAACACACCCACCGCAGCTGAGCATACTCGGCCTCTGCGTAGGGAGCACATGAGCACATGCAAACCGAATGCCGCTCTTGACCAACACCAATCACTCATACTCAAATAGAGTAGTTGTGTCGCAGATTTCTTCTTTTCTTTGATAACATTTCTCGATATAAATTTGTACATAGTCTCGATACGTGCGATTGGTCTCATGTTCCAGGATAATACTCCACCATTGTTTATCATTAATTTACTATTTTACTTCTAGATTCTTCAGGAGAAAAATAAGAAAATTTATCTTATACACTTTGGATGACAAACAACGTGACTGATGATCTTAATCTGTAACCAGTCGCTATATCAAGTTATTAAAAATTTTTAGTGTCACATTACTCAGCTCACGAACCACTATTGACTCATCATCAAACGATATTTCTCGGAACTTTACATTGTTTACCATGTGCAGCTAGACGCTGCTCTAAACATAGGGAGTTAAGTAAATTATACGAAATTATGGGCAAAAATAAAAGTTGTAAGGTAGCAGATTTTGCACCTTACATGATGCTAAATCAGTACTAATACACCGAATAATAATTGATAATTGGCCCACCGGTAGGAGAGAATCGACACAGAAAAGGAAGTTGTGTGTGTCATGTCAGACTAAAGAGATGGGCTCAGAGGCTGGAACACGGCCGGAACCCCTAAGGAAGGTGTTTATGTCATGTCAAACTAACGGGATGGCCGCGGTCGGACCCCTTTGTCGGCTGTCACTTCAGACCACTAAAGACGTTCGGAGAGGATGGGCCATCACAACAAGAAGCGAGAAGGAGCTGCGAAAGAGAGAAAGACGATTTCGCGCCACAGTGGAAAATTTGCGGGAGACTGTGACGGGATTGGCGCAGAGCGCGTAGAGATACGTGTTAAAAGTTTGGCGGCAACAGTAACCGCGGGAGAATTCTGTGTCGTGGTTGGGTACAAACGCGCACGGATACATGGAAGTCTATTTCGTGATTGGCTACCAACGCGCTCGGATCCATGCGGCGAAGAACGGCCAGGTTTGCAGAAACTCTGAAGGTGGACTCTGGGGACGGCTGTGGAGGAGAGCATTCGCGGTGTCTGGCTGCCCTGCTTGGAGAGCGTGGAGAGAAGTAGGTTGGAGAACTTACCGGCATTGAGTCCAGTGGTTACTCTCCTAGTCTGAATAGTTTAGAGCATACGACTCCACACAAGTAGCATTATCTGTTCCTCTGAGGAGAAAAACAGATTTGTACTAACTTGTGGTGTTCATATGCAATCTGAAGTGTACCTTTGCTGCCGCGCACTTGAGTCGACCAACTACTCTTGGCATATGTGCAAGTAGCTTGAGTATTGACTAGTGACGGACTTCGCAATTGAACACTTACGTACAGGAGTTTACGGGCGCAAACCACGTCCACTTTGGAGATTAAAGCCAAGCTCGCTCACGGGAAAGATGGCATCACGACGTTGGCTAGGCCGACCGTCGTAATCATCACGGAGAATTACGGTGATCTTAGCAATTATCAGCCAAAGTAGGGCACTGTAATTCTAAATGAGTTCGTATTCCGCTAGCTCTTTGACTGGCGCTCTTTGAGTCTGTGTCCGTTCAGGCAGAACTGCAATAGAGTCACTTGCGGGTTCAAATGGCTCTGAGCACTATGGGACTCAACTTCTGAGGTCATTAGTCCCCTAGAACTTAGAACTAGTTAAACCTAACTAACCTAAGGACATCACACACATCCATGCCCGAGGCAGGATTCGAACCTGCGACCGTAGCAGTCGCGCGGTTCCACTTGCGGGTTCAGTGTTGACTTAAGTAGTTAGGAAAAGAGGATACATTGTGCCAATGATAGGCCGTTTAGGTTAGCGAGTGTATTGTATTATCATGTTATGCTAGAAATATTGTTCATCCTGTTCTAAATAAATCTTAATTTGGAAAATATGCTAATCACCGCATTATTGACTTCGTAGCTAGCAATAACCATATTTTTGTTTAATAATTAGAGTGTCATGATAATTTCGATGCAAATGATACTGAGGGAATAACCGCGCGTTTAAACAGAGCCAACTTAAGTCAGATAGCAACTCAAGGTCGACTAAGACTACCAATAGATATTTTTCGATATATCGATAATTATACAATAAATCCCCCGTACGTTGCAAAGTTATTTACACATAATGTAAACCACGCACTCTAAAAGATCCCTTGTTTGTCATCTTGCAAACGTGGTACGTAGATGGACATAGTTTAACATAAAGCGAATAAAAATTTACCTCAAGTGCGAAGAGTAACAAGACATGAAATACGACAGTGTACCACACCATGATCTTTGTCAAATCAGTTTCGTCTGTTGAAAGACAATACACGTAGCTACACCACTATCAGTTCGTGTATTACAGACATTTCAAGTTATCCAAATACGATTCTAATTTTTCATTCTCTTAAAAAATATATAAAATAAGCTTTACTTATCGCATTACGGGGGCTAGCGAAGTTTTCATTAAAAAGCTTTATAGCATACTTAGTTTCCCAAACCTTTGTGGTCAAAATTAACTGGACTGGAGAAGAGGTCAACCGTGTGTATTCAAGTAAGAAGCCAATGTTCTCAAATTAATATTTCAAGTTGTGCGGGCTCTTCAAAGATCAACGTTTCTAAGTTACGCCTTTGTAAATTGCGTGTGCTTCATAACAAACAATTAATACCGCGTCGACACTTCTCTGTCACGTGCCCGCGGTGGAGCTTATCAGTATCTATAGGTTGCGAATGCTTTTAGAAAACTTAGCATTACTCGCTACAGGAAGCTGTAGACGTGAGCTTCGTAGATAGCGAAGCAGAACAAACGTGTATAGAGAAATTGTGCGACATGCATCACCCTAACAGTAATCAATGTATCGCTATGGGCCAAAAATTACGAGAAAACGTCTCGATCGAGCCACACAGAGTTAAATAAAGATCTGAAACAAGAATTGTTGGCACAGAACACCTTGGGGAGACGGTGGTGGGTCGTGCAGAAGAAGCTTCGTCAACAGTCAGCCGCCAACTTGCCTGCGAAATGAAAACATCGAATGATACAACGCAGAGAGACCAGGTAGAGCGAGGTTATATCTCCACTATGAAGAACGCTTGCAAACAAGGGGCAAACGATTTTGAACAAGAGAGTCAGTTCTATTCAGTTACTATTTTGTAATTCTCACTCTGAGCCTCTTGGCCGTTATTTTGAAAGGTTGCTATGGAGCTAAGTTTGTTGCTGCAAGGCATAACTTGTTCATATTAATAAAAATCACACACTTATTACTAGCCATCAGTTTCATATATCGTTGTGTGCTGTAGAATCCTTTGCTACTGCAAAATGTTGATCCTAAAGTTTTCGGACATCCTGTATATAAAAAAAGCTTTGATATGAGTTTATCAGTCAGAACTCTTAAATTTACTGTACTGATAACTGCAAAAATTATCTTTTACGTGCTGAACTCTAGCTAAGTACACAGGACAAAAAAAATCATCGCCCCCAGGAGACAAGAAGCTAATCACACTCTGTAGCATTGGAAATGCACACAATTCGTTGGGGGAGATAGTCTTCAAGTTTATTCAGATGTGGTATATTCAGAGGAATATTATTAGATTCTGTAAAACTACAAAATTACGGAGATTTAGAATGCTGCGTTTCACCCACTATTCCAAATAATCGCAGACATTTTGCGTAGGATAAAGATTGGAGGCCGGCCGCTGTGGCCGAGCGGTTCTAGGCGCTTTACTCCGGAGCCGCGCTGCTGCTACGGTCGCAGGTTCGAATCCTAGTTAGGTTTAAGTAATCCTAAGTCTAGAGGACTGATGACCTCAAATGTTATGTCTCATAGTGCTTAGAGCCAATTGAACCATTTTTTTATATAAAGATTAGGGTGATTTAGCGAGCCAGTCGAGGTGTGAGCGATCGTCAAACCAGTATCGTATGTGTATTCTTTTGAACGTGGCTATTGTCATGTTGGAAGACGGCAATGTCCGTTATATACACTACTTGGTTCAAATGGTTCAAATGGCTCTTAGAACTACTCAAACCGAACTAACCTAAGGACATCACACACATCCATGCCCGAGGCAGGATTCGAACCTGCGACCGTAGCGGTCACGCGGTTCCAGACTGAAGCGCCTAGAACCGCACGGCCACACCGGCCGGCTATACACTACTGGCCATTAAAATTGCTACACCAAAAAGAAATGCAGATGATAAACGAGTATTCGTTGGACAAATATATTATACTAGAACTGACATGTGATCACATTTTCGTGCAATTTGGGTGCATAGATCCTGAGAAATCGGTACCCAGAACAACCACCTCTGGCCGTAATAACGGCGTTGATACGCATGGGAATTGAGTCTAACAGAGCTTTAAAGGCGTGTACAGGTACAGCTGCCCATGCAGCTTCAACACGATACCACAGTTATCAAGAGTAGTGACTGGCGTATTGTGACGAGCCAGTTGCTCGGCCACCATTGACCAGACGTTTTCAATTGGTGAGATCATCTGGAGAATGTGCTGGCCAGGGCAGCAGTCGAACATTTTCTGTATCCAGAAAGGCCCGTACAAGACCTGCAACATGCGGTCGTGCATTATTCTGTTGAAATGTAGGGTTTCGCAGGGATCGAATGAAGGGTAGAGGCACGGGTCGTAACACATCTGAAATGTTCAAAGGGCCGTCAATGCGAACAAGAGGTGACCGAGACGTGTAACCAATGGCACCCCATACCATCACGCCGGGTGATACGCCAGTATGGCGATGACGAGTACACGCTTTCAATGTGCGTTCACCGCGATGTCGCCAAACACGGATGCTACCATCACGATGCTGTAAACAGACCTGGATTCATCTGAAAAAATGACGTTTTGCCATTCGTGCACCGAGGTTCGTCGTTGAGTACACCATCGTAGGCGCTCTTGTCTGTGATGCAGCGTCAAGGGTAACCGCAGCCACGATCTCCGACCTGATAGTCCATGCTGCTGCAACCGCCGTCGAACTGTTCTTGCAACGTCCCCTTCTGTTGACTCAGGGATCGAGACTTGGCTGCACGATCCGTTACAGCCATGCGGATAAGATGCCTGTCATCTCGACTGCTAGTGATACGAGGCCGTTGGGATCCAGCACGGCGTTCCGTATTACCCTCCTGAACCCACCGATTCCATATTCTGCTAACAGTCATTGGATCTCGACCAACCCGAGCAGCAATGTTGCGATACGATAAACCGCAGTCGCAATAGGCTACAATCCGACCTTTATCAAAGTGGGAAACATAATGGTACGCATTTCTCCTGCTTACACGAGGCATCACAACAACGTTTCACCAGGCAACGCCGGTCAACTGCTGTTTGTGTATGAGAAATCGGTTGGAAACTTTCCTCATGTCAGCACGTTGTAGGTGTCGCCACCGGCGCCAACCTTGTGTGAATGCTCTGAAAAGCTATCATTTGCATATCACAGTATCTTCTTCCTGTCGGTTAAATTTCGCTTATGTAGCACGTCATCTTCGTGGTGTAGCAATTTTAATGGCCAGTAGTGTACTCATCTTGATGATAACTTTTGGTCACCGAGGATGCCGATATTAACATGTTAGTTAATATTGACGGTAACTTGAATATGTAGGCCCAAGTCATGGTACGAAAAACACCCCGAAAACATCAGGACCACACACTGCGGGTAAAATGGCCATTGGCACGTCAGTGCAATTGAAGCATTACGTTATTTGAAAAGAGTCATAATCACGATTCATCGGAGCACACTACACGTTTGCAGTCAAGTGCTGTTCAGCGCCCTCGATGATGTGCAGCGATATATGGTCCTGTGAGTAACGGCGTTTCGCAGGTACACGTCTACGAATTTTCATTCGATGCAGTTCCTTTCGCAATGTTTCTCTAAAGCTGGTTGAGATGGTGATCGAAAGTAAATAATGACATTAGCTGCTAGTGGGCATTGAAATATATCAGTGAGAAAAGTTGAAAATTTCTGTTCTACGCGAAAGATCTCCCCGATCGCCTCGGCCATCCTGACACGGCTCAAATTTTCAACTTATTCACTCACTACTAACATACTCCCTCTGTCCATTATCCTCGATACTTACTGCGATTCGCTGATTCCCGTAACAAATGGTTCAAATGGCTCTGAGCACTATGGGACTCAACTGCTGAGGTCATTAGTCCCCTAGAACTTAGAACTAGTTAAACCTAACTAACCTAAGGACATCACACACATCCATGCCCGAGGCAGGATTCGAACCTGCGACCGTAGCGGTCTCGCGGCTCCAGACTGCAGCGCCTTTCACCGCACGGCCACTTCGGCCGGCACACTGAAACAGGCATTAACGTCAAAAGATAAGCAAATACGCATGCATTTTTGCCAATGGGCCTTGGCAATGATAAGAGGTGACAATGAGTTTTTGAGATACGTTATGTTCACCAATGAAGCCACATTAAAAAACAATGACGAATAAAATCGTTATGATTGTCATTATTGGTCCCCTGTCAATCCACACTGGCACAGACCCGTTGACAATCAAGACGCCGGCCGGAGTGGCCAAGCGGTTCTAGGCGCTACAGTCTGGAACCGAGCGGCCGCTACGGTCGCAGGTTCGAATCCTGCCGCGGGCATGGATGTGTGTGATGTCCTTAGGTTAGTTAGGTTTAATTAGTTCTAAGTTCTAGGCGACTGATGACCTCAGAAGTTAAGTCACATAGTGCTCAGAGACATTTGAACCATTTGAACAATCAACACAAATGGTCATTAATGGTCTGGTGTGGAATGTTAAACGGTTATTTAGTAGGTCCGTATTTTTTGACGGAAATGTTACTGGGGAATCTTATTTACAACTTCTCCGCGATGATTTGTTGGAGATAATGGAAGATGATGATTTAGAAACGAGGCAACGAATGTGGTTCCAACAGGACGGAGCAGCTCCCCATTATGTTAAAAAGGTGCGGAACGTTTTAAATTTACGGTCCCCTGGTCGGTGGATAGGACGCGGCGGACCAATTCAGTGGCCTCCACGTTCATCAGACCTGATTTTTTCTTGTGAGGTTATTTAAAAAAAATATTGTTTATGAAAGACAGCCCACAACCAGAAACGACATGGAGCAACGCATTAGAAGAGCGTGTGCAGCCATACCATGGGATGTGCTGCTCAAAACTGTGGACAACTTTCGCAGACGATGGGCTTTATGCATTGAAGCAAATGGGGATAATTTTAAACAATTTCTTCGTGGCTAATTTCATTAATTAAGCACCCCAAATTGTGAGAGGCAAGGCGACTCACACTGATGAAGCACCCCAACATATGACAGGCAAGAGGACTCACACTAAGGAAGCACCCCATGGGAACACCATTCTACTACATCCATGTCGTTGTTCCCGGGTAGCGCTAAAAGTAGGATACAAATGGCTCTGAGCACTATGGGACTTAACATCTATGGTCATCAGTCCCCTAGAACTTAGAACTACTTAAACCTAACTAACCTAAGGACGTCACACAACACCCAGTCTTCACGAGTCAGAGAAAATCCCTGACCCCGCCGGGAATCGAACCCGGGAACCCGGGCGCGGGAAGAGAGAACGCTACCGCACGACCACGAGCTGCGGACTAAAGTAGGATGCAGTACATTTTGTACAAAAATAGATTAATTTGGAGTAACGAAAGAATTGGTGCACATTTTTATCGATTTGATGCGTCTTTCTCGGATAATTCTAAATAGGCCTAAATCAGAGTTGTTCTCCAATTTTACTTTTTTCTCGATTTCAGCGCCATCTGTCAATGGTTTAAAAAATGTTTCAGACAAGATTTGATTACTTTTTTTATGGAGAATCCGAATCTGCAATTAAAAATGAGTGTTCCCATTTAAGATTTAAAAGTTGCCCCCCGGTCCACCCAACGGGGTGGGGGCTAGAGGTCACGTGTAGTATCATATGATGTCCCCCTTTGAGCTTACGAACTTGTCTTACCCACTATTTTTACCCGATGTATAGTTTTCGAAATTATCTCATCCGAAACTTCAGATGGAACACCCTGTATATGTATGTGGTCCATGTCGTTTCAGAAATGTCCGACAGAACAGACGCCACACGTATGTGGTTGAGATAGATCTATATTGACAGACAGCATTAATTCCTGCGAACATGAAAGCGAAAAGGCGTAACAATCCTCCCCAGTCTTTCTCTGTTCTTACGATTAAATGACGGCGTCCGCAATATGATTCCTTGTTGCCATGTTGAGCACTCCACCTTGATACAGCAACACGCTGTAGTAATGGACACGACCAAACACGATAACTCTTTTCTGCCATTGCGGGCCACTGTGGCCGAGCGCTTCTAGGCGCTTCAGTCTGTAACCGCGCGACCGCTGCGGTCGCAGGTTCGAATCGTGCTTCGGGCATGGATGTGTGTGATGTCCTTAGGTTAGTTAGGTTTAAGTAGTTCTTAGTTCTAGGCGACTGATGACCTCAGATGTTAGGTCCCATAGTGATCAGAGCCATTTGAACCATTTTTTCTGCCATCCTGTCACGTCTCCATGTCGTACCATGTTACTGTGCTTACGGTATACAACCAACTGGCAGATCTAAATCGCTTCAGTGTCGTGACTTACGACAGCGGTCGAGGATGTGAGTTCCACACCAACTATAGCGCTCTACAGCGACCACTCTCCTCAAGAGGGTGACTAATATTTTGTATGGTGAAATCATTTTCAAGCAAGCTGCGTTTCGGTTTTAATTTAATAAAGTTTTTCAGAGGGAATTAGTTACCTTTGTTTTACATTTTTGACTGTTCGTTTCTTTTTTCTTTTAAAGCGCCGCTTCCGGCTTGGAGTAGTGCGCTGGCTCCCGCTCGAATCCCCCCGGCCTATTAACACCGACGGTGGGTGTGCCGGCCAGCCTCGATGTGCTTAGGCGGTTTTCCACACCTCAGCAGGTGAATATCGGTCTTTTACCAAAGTGCCGCCTGAATTGCACGAATCGCAAACATTTAGAAAATTTTCAGACACGCAGACAGTTGGGATACACATATTTCACAAAATGGTTCAAATGGCTCTGAGCACTATGGGACTCAACTGCTGTGGTCATAAGTCCCCTAGAACTTAGAACTACATAAACCTAACTAACCTAAGGACAGCACACAACACCCAGCCATCACGAGGCAGAGAAAATCTCTGACCCCGCCGGGAATCGAACCCGGTAACCCGGGCGTGGGAAGCGAGAACGCTACCGCACGACCACGAGATGCGGGCACATATTTCATACTTGGAGGGGAGGGGGGGGGGAGGGATATGAGGGTAGCGACAGCAATGGGATCCAGTCACCTCTTAAATTAACTGCGGCAATCCGTTTATAACAACGCAGACTCTGCACTGATGCGGGACAAATATATTAGAAAAAGAAGAAGAATCGCACTTACACTGCACTTTCAAAAGAAGTAGATGATCAGTGTATAACGACCTGTTGACAACATGACCATTGATGGCAGAGGACGAGCACTGATTGGGATTGTATGGGGTACAAAATATGTTGTGGTCCTTTCAAGGGAATTTTCTAGTTATTCTCAATAAGCGGTGTAGTGAAAGTAAGTAAAATCTAAATACGGAAGTCCGGGCGAAATGTGAACATAGCTTCTCCCAAATGATAGTCCATTTCCTTAACCACCGTGTCAGAACTTCCCATCATTTTCCACACACGAATTTCATTTACCATTATCCCAGACTTTTTGTATGTATGGCATATGTGAAACCGTCTAGTAATGGGTTAACTATTCATTAATCAGTTTCTAACGAACGCTTACAAAAGGGCTATTTTTTTTAACCTCCGATCGGTCGCGAATCTCTAGTGAAGTTCGGCACAGATGTTTTGCGCAGTGTCTCTAGTATATCTGTCTATAGCGTCATGCGTACGTTTCAGTTCTGATTGCACAGTGACAACGTAGAGATACCTAGAAAATAGTGTCTCCCGTGAAGGGTGAAGTACTGGTGAAGGATTTTGCCTTATTTCATGCAGCCTACATAACGTGAATGCCACGTTTTTTTTTTTTTTTTTTTTTTTTTTTTTTTTTTTTTTTTTCCTCGTCCGAATCCTGCAGGTGCAACCAAGAGCTCCTACACCTTTTGCGATGAGAAGTGTTTCATCACCACCATACAGCCTGGAGTTGGCTCCCTCTGATTTTCATCTTTTAGCTCATATGAACCGTTAGCTATGAGGACAGCATTTTTGCACATATAACAAACTGCAGACCAGCCTAGGGAATTGGTGGAAGTAACAGGCGGCCACCTTCTACGACGAGGGTGTTGGCCTGTCGGTACCATGCCATGACAAATGTTCATCACGGAGTGGCGACTTTGTAGGGAAATAGCTGGAAGGTGTAGCTAAATGTCGCAAATAAAACATTTTTTATTTTTACTGCTGTTTCAGTTTCGTGACCGATCGGAGATTAAAAATAGAAATAGTCCTCGTAATTTTGCATTTTGGGTCTGACATCCTGCAACACATTTCAGAATCATGGCAAAGACCATTACCGTTGCCTGAAATTTTAGCCTATGAGCAATCCTCATCGCCACATGCTTGGGACGATGTATGTCATTTTGATCCTTTTAAAGGAATTTTGATGTGGCTACAGAAAATTTCTACCTTATGTTATTTAAAATGCAGCGATTTTCTGTTTCAAGTGAGAGTGGATTTTCTCGAACACTGATAGTTACCAGGAGGAGAGACGCTCTGACCTAAATAGAATTTTTGCCTTGGATGTCTACGTCGAGGTCTTTCTGCTACCTCCAGGTTGCTGGCGTCACTGACGGACTTCCTCCGTGCTGAAATGAAACGGCTGCCACTCGAAGATGTCTTGCACGGTGGCAGCTCAAGACGAAGCAGCTGCTACAACACGACTAACTTTTGGCAGATGTGGCACTGGACAAGCCGTGAAAATCTGCGTCACTGGCGTACATATTTCATTGTTCCGAGAGTCTCAACTACGTCATCTCTAAATTTTGACATGTAATTTTATTTTGGGATAGCCAAACTGATGCTTTAATCTTAAAACAGCTCCTGGAAAAAAATTTGTGACGAGGTCACAATTACAGAACCTCATTTCTATTCTTAGCGGCAGTATCCTGACTGAGAAGGAGTACAACGAAAGAAAGAAATATTTTATCGTTTTTGGTCTGAAGAAGAAGAAGAATCCCAGTGAGATGGTGTGGCACAGAGATAAGTACGATGAACACCTACGTTTACATTAACTGATTAAAACCAGAGCTCCCAATGTACTTCAAAAACACTTTAATCGTAAGTAAATTAAACTTAAATGAAATGGAAAGCGTAGTAAACAGAAACAAAGAAACAACGAAATTTTGCCCAGACTCAAGCGACATGAAATTGATGCAGTTCGACTTCTAAAGGCAGAGAAATGGCGAATAATGTTAAATACCCAGAAGGAAATGGGGAGAAGAGTCAAAGAGAGACAGTCAGGCAGTTGTTCCAGAAGTGTTAAAATAAAGAAGCAGACGACATTGGTCACGAAAGCACGTAAACCCAGAGCATGAATAACCGTGCGAGGTGGTGTAATAGTTAGCACATTGAATTCACATTTCGGAGGACAACTGTTCAAATCCCCACCGACCATCCAGGTTTAGGTTTTCCGTGAGAATAGGAGAGAAAGATTAAAAAGAATGTTGCCTGCAGGAATACCAAGTATAGAAGCAGTGAAAAGCTAAGCGAAGTGCAACTATTCGTCGATTACAACGAATGGAAAAGTAACGACAAGGGAGTAACCACCGAGATTTTGACATAACAGAACACGATTTTCAATTAGGCAATCCTTAAGAAAAGTGCACACGCCGTTATAAACAATATTTACTGTGAGACGTTGTATTGGAAATTACTGTAACAAGGTGAACGACTTCGTAAGAGGAAACGGGAAACACGAGCAGTCAAATTAATATGCCTGAGGAATATATAACGTTTGAAAATTAAATAGAGTAGCAGCTTTTGACATGCTCATAAGTCTCACGTCCATAACATGGTAGGGAGATTTTATGTAAGTTTACGTATGTTTAAACTTGTTGCCTCTGAGTGAGAACATCTCTATCTGAAGCTATATAGTTTTTATTAATTTCTGTATTGTTTAGCGACGAATACGTACCAACCTCGATTCGTCTTCTTCCGTCCCTCTTGTCTGCCTTTACAATATTATTTAGTTTTACCTTTTTCCCATTTAGTAGTTCACATTATTTCGTCTGTACTACACTGATTTTTTTCTGTCTAGGAAACAGAAATATAGTATTTTATTATTTGGAATTTTTCGTCGTTATTTCAAAACTTTTAATACCGTTTCTTTCCAGATCGCTTTTTTCCATGATCAAAGCTGCTATCGATTCTTTTTCCAAAAATACTGCAATAGATTCCGTTGACCTGCCATCACACTTTCTACAGATGTCTTCCATGACCCTGTATACTTTTTATTTTGCATCCATAATATTTCATATTTATCCGCGGTTGTTGTTGTCGCCTTCGTCGTCTTCAGTCCGAAGACGAGTTCGATGCAACTCTTGATGCTAGTCTCTCCTATGAAAGCATCGTCATATCTGCACAACTACTGTAACCTGCTTACTGTACTCAACCTGGCTCTCCCTTAACAATTTCTACCCCCTTTTCCCTCTTACCTTCGTTATAAATTGACGATCTTTTGATGCACCAAGATGTCCCCTATCAATCTATCGCTCATTTTAACCAAGTCACGCCATAAATCTCTTTCTCCCCAATTCGATCCAGTACCTCCTCATTAGTTATTCGACCCACCTATTTCATTACCCCCCCACGAACCATAGACCTTGCCGTTGGTGGGGAGGCTTGCGTGCCTCAGCGATACAGATAGCCGTACCGTAGGTGCAACCACAACGGAGGGGTATCTGTTGAGAGGCCAGACAAACGTGTGGTTCCTGAAGAGGGGCAGCAGCCTTTTCAGTAGTTGCAGGGGCAACAGTCTGGATGATTGACTGATCTGGCCTTGTAACACTAACCAAAATGGCCTTGCTGTGCTGGTACTGCGAACGGCTGAAAGCAAGGGGAAACTACGGCCGTAATTTTTCCCGAGGGCATGCAGCTTTACTGTATGAATAAATGATGATGTCGTCCTCTTGGGTAAAATATTCCGGAGGTAAAATAGTCCCCCATTCGGATCTCCGGGCGGGGACTACTCAGGAGGACGTCGTTATCAGGAGAAAGAAAACTGGTGTTCTACGAATCGGAGCGTGGAATGTCAGATCCGTTAATCGGGCAGGTAGGTTAGAAAATTTAAAAAGGGAAATGGATATGTTAAAGTTGGATATAGTGGGAATTAGAGAAGTTCGGTGGCACGAGGAACAAGACTTTTGGTCAGGTGAATACAGGGTTATAAATACAAAATCAAATAGGGGTAATGTAGGAGTAGGTTTAATAATGAATAAAACAATAGGAATGCGGGTAAGCTACTACAAACAGCACAGCGAACGCATTGTTGTGGTCAAGATAGACACGAAGACCACGCCTACGACAGTAGTACAAGTCTATATGCCAACTAGTTCTGCAGATGAAGAAGAAATTGAAGAAATGTACGATGAAATAAAAGAAATTATTCAGATAGTGAAGGGAGACGAAAATTTAATAGTCATGGGTGACTGGAATTCGGTAGTAGGAAAAGGGAGAGAAGGAAACGTAGTAGGTGAATATGGATTGGGGGTAAGAAATGACAGAGGAAGCCGCCTGGCAGAATTTTGCGCAGAGCATAACTTAATCATAGCTAACACTTGGTTCAAGAATCATCTAAGAAGGTTGTATACATGGAAGAACCCTGGAAATACTAAAAGGTATCAGATATACTATATAATGGTAAGACAGAGATTTAGGAACCAGGTTTTAAATTGTAAGACATTTCCAGGGGCAGATGTGGACTCTGACCACAATCTATTGGTTATGAACTGTAGATTAAAACTGAAGAAACTGCAAAAAGGTGGAAATTTAAGGAGATGGGACCTGGATAAACTGACTAAACCAGAGGTTGTACAGAGTTTCAGGGAGAACATAAGGGAACAGTTGACAAGAATGGGGGAAAGAAATACAGTAGAAGAAGAATGGGTAGCTTTGAGGGATGAAGTAGTGAAGGCAGCAGAGGATCAAGTAGGTAAAAAGATGAGGGCTAATAGAAATCCTTGGGTGACAGAAGAAATATTGAATTTAATTGGCGAAAGGAGAAAATATAAAAATGCAGTAAATGAAGCAGGCAAAAAGGAATACAAACGTCTCAAAAATGAAATCGACAGGGAGTGCAAAATGGCTAAGCAGGCATGGCTAGAGGACAAATGTGAGGATATAGAGGCTTATCTCACTAGAGGTAAGATAGATACTGCCTACAGGAAAATTAAAGAGACCTTCGGAGAAAAGAGAACGACTTGTATGAATATCAAGAGCTCAGATGGAAACCCAGTTCTAAGCAAAGAAGGGAAAGCAGAAAGGTGGAAAGAGTATATAGAGGGCCTATACAAGGGCGATGTACTTGAGGACAATATTATGTAAATGGAAGAGGATGTAGATGAAGATGAAATGGGAAATATGATACTGCGTGAAGAGTTTGACAGAGCACTGAAAGACCTGAGTCGAAACAAGGCACCGGGAGTAGACAACATTCCATTAGAACTACTGACGGCCTTGGGAGAGCCAGTCCTGACAAAACTCTACCATCTGGTGAGCAAAATGTATGAGACAGGCGAAATACCCTCAGACTTCAAGAAGAATATAATAATTCCAATCCCAAAGAAAGCAGGCGTTGACAGATGTGAAAATTACCGAACTATCAGTTTAATAAGTCACGGCTGCAAAATACTAACGCGAATTGTTTACAGACGAATGGGAAAACTGGTAGAAGCCGACCTTGGGGAAGATCAGTTTGGATTCCGTAGAAATATGGGGACACGTGAGGCAATACTGACCCTACGACTTATTTTAGAAGCTAGATTAAGAAAAGGCAAACCTACGTTTCTAGCATTTGTAGACTTAGAGAAAGCTTTTGACAATGTTGACTAGAATACTCTCTTTCAAATTCTGAAGGTGGCAGGAGTAAAATACAGGGAGCGAAAGGCTATTTACAATTTGTACAGAAGCCAGATGGCGGTTATAAGAGTCGAGGGGCATGAAAGGGAAGCAGGGGTTGGGAAGGAAGTGAGACAGGGTTGTAGCCTGTCCCCGATGTTATTCAATCTGTATATTGAGCAAGCAGTAAAGGAAACAAAAGAAAAATTCGGAGTAGGCATTAAAATCCATGGAGAAAAAATTAAAACATTGAGGTTCGCCGATGACATTGTAATTCTGTCAGAGACAGCAAAGGACTTGGAAGAGCAGTTGAACGGAATGGGTAGTGTCTTGAAGGGAGGATATAAGATGAACATCAACAAAAGCAAAACGAGGATAATGGAATGTAGTCGAATTAAGTCGGGTGATGTTGAGGGTATTAGATTAGGAAATGAGACACTTAAAGTAGTAAAGGAGTTTTGCTATTTGGGGAGCAAAATAACTGATGATGGTCGAAGTAGAGAGGATATAAAATGTAGACTGGCAATGGCAAGGAAAGCGTTTCTGAAGAAGAGAAATTTGTTAACATCGAGTATAGATTTAAGTGTCAGGAAGTCGTTTCTGAAACTATATGTATGGAGTGTAGCCATGTATGGAAGTGAAACATGGACGATAAATAGTTTGGACAAGAAGAGAATAGAAGCTTTCGAAATGTGGTGCTACAGAAGAATGCTGAAGATTAGATGGGTAGATCACATAACGAATGAGGAGGTACTGAACAGGATTGGGGAGAAGAGGAGTTTGTGGCACAACTTGACTAGAAGAAGGGATCGGTTGGTAGGACATGTTATGAGGCATCAAGGGATCACAAATTTAGTATTGGAGGGCAGCGTGGAGGGTAAAAATCTTAGAGGGAGACCAAGAGATGAATACACGAAGCAGATTCAGAAAGATGTAGGTTGCAGTAGGTACTGGGAGATGAATAAGCTTGCACAGGATAGAGTAGCGTGGAGAGCTGCTGCATCAAACCAGTCTCAAGACTGAAGACCACAACAACAACTATTTCATAACATTACATTATCTTATTAAACTGTTGTCCATTGAATGTTACACTCCAGAGAAATACCTTCAGAAAAAACTTCCTAACTCTTAAACTTACTATCGATGTTAAAAAATTTATCTTTTTCACACACGTTTTTCTGGCTGTTGCCGATCTCCCTTTCATCCGTTCTCTAATCCAGCCACTGTTACTCATTTTTCTGTCCAAAGCAAAAGTCATCTACTACTTTTAGAGTATCATTTCCGAATACAATTCCCTTAGTACCACTGTTTCGACGGGTTTCCATTAACCTTATTTTACACTTACAACCTCTTTTCAACACACTGTCTGTTCCGATCAACTGATTTTTCATGTCCTTTGTTGTCCAGCATAGATGTTATTACTTAAATTAGATGCATATCTTCATACCCAATTGCTAATTATTTCTTGTTTTGTCGCTGTTTCTTTTCCTTTATTTTCTTTTTTTTTTTTTGAATGATGGCCTCAAAACTATTAAAAAATCGCCTCTTTCTCTATTTTACCTATTCCTATGTTATGTATTTTGGAGCACCTTTGATATTTGGGTCAGTTTGTTATTCCAGTAGAAATTTTGATTCTAGTCCCTTTTGCCATTCTCTCAAACAGTTTTGTTTATCTGCTTCAGACAGTACAACAAAGTGATGTATAACAGCTAGATAGAGAACGTTGATTCCATTCGACTCCTCCCTCTGCTGGTGTCTGGTTAGACGGCGCGGCGTCACTTCCCTGGCAGGCAGCCAGCCTGTTTCTCTCCTTTTTTACAGTCCCGCCATTTTCTGCACCCTTGAGTGTCTGACAGCAGTCTTTACTGAGTTTCAGAAGCACGCGCTTCTCCTGTTTGCATGCACGCAACGTGGATGTTGAGGAACGTATTGGCCCCATGGTGTGTTCTACAGGCGTAGCGCGCCGGCCGGAGTGACCGAACGGTTCT